>NC_133394.1:8507500-8702500 GCF_047511655.1 Castor canadensis | reverse complement strand
ATGCAAGGACACAATGTGTCACTTTCTAAAGGGGTCCAGAGGCAGGACAGGTCCCAGGCACAGTATTGCAAGCTGTACATTGCTTTTTCTGTCTTCTCAGGTGACATCATCCTCAAGCTGGAAGCAAGAAGGCTATATCTGCCTTACATAAATATCTTAAGGGAATATTTTTTGTTTTCAGAGAAAGTCAAGAAGAGTTTAGCATACTGCAGATTGGTGAAGTCATCCATGAATTGAATGCAATGGAAATATAAAACGTGGTGCTAGAAGTTGCTGTGACTTGTAAGACCCCTGAGAATGTAAAGCTATCATGTGGAGGACATTGAAACTTCTTCTGGAGAGGATGGAATTTGTTCTCTTTTTTCCTTGTCTATGGGACTGGGAGGCCCTAAGCAACATCTGGTACACAAGGAAAAATTGTAACTTGGCTTTCTGGGGGAAAATAAGAAAATTTTTGTTATGCTATGAATATCAGTTTTGTACTTCTTAGTCTTAAGATCAGATGTACATAATACTTTGTAGCAGTTAATTAATTAGACAGCTAATAGGATATGGAGTAAAGCTTAGGGTCAAGGAGGGACTCTCAGTCTGAGGAAGGATAATGACCTAGAATCTGTTGAGAACATGATTTCTTCCAGATCTCCAGATTAGGGACTGGCTGCGTAGGAGAAGAAATTCAGCTGACCTGGGTTAGAAAAAAAGTTCAGTGGCAGGAAGCAAAATTTGTTGGGAAGATGAGTGAAGGAAGGTACCTGAAACATGTTTGATAATTTAGCATTTGGCTTAGAAAAAAATTGGAATGAAACATGCAGAAATACAGCCAACCAGAGCAGAAAGGCAGCACAAGATGAATCCTTTCTTTCAAAGGACAGGGCAAAAGATGGAAGGAAGGTTAAGAATGGTAATATCTGTAAATGTAGTAAAACTTGAACTTGAGAAAGCTCAAGTTCAGAAAGACAAAATGATTCCTAAATAAAGTTTATAGAACAGGCTAAACTTAGAAAGCTGCTGTATCCTGACCACACACTAACACACTAACAGACGATTCTGCTTTGCCTAGAGCAAGGACAATGTGGTAGGGTCAGTCCAGTTGCCTGAAGCAAGTGGTGTCATGTGGATCTGATGACCAAAAGAATGCACACCTGCACAGTACTGAGTTTTCTCCTGTCCTTTCTATCAAAGTAATTGGTTTTCAAACTGGGGGAGGGGGAACAGAGAAATGATAGAGCAGAGCGAACTGAAGGGATGGAGGGTCTCTGTTTGCATGAAATGAGTTTAAGGCTTTTGGCCTGGGGGACCATGTCTCAAGATTCTGAGATTTCTTGAAAAAGTGATTGTAAAACACTCTTGGCCATCTAGGAGGACAGGTGCCAAAAATGTGCTGGCTTTTAGAAAGTAGAAGTATGCTGGGTCTTGAGAACATTGAACTTGAACTTGATGGTTTTTGCCAAACAGTTTTGGAGATGAAGCTGTGGAGGTGTGCGTGAGTGAGTTCACCAGACACCTTCATGTTAAACTAACCTCAAATATCGATTGGTAGACTTAGATGTGTTAAATGATACAGGCAAATCTTATAGGATATTTTGGGATTTCTCATCAAGAATGCGATTGTGTGTTGTAATTGCACACTGAAAAATTTAACCAGATTCAGTGGTATGGTTCAAGTTTCCATTTCAAGATTTTTCCCTAACAACTTGGAGATATGTACTATGTGTGTGTATGTGCACATGTGTCTAAATAAAACATGCTTACCTAATATGCAAAAATTGAGATTATCAACAACCTTCTTTGTGACAGATTCAGATTCCAAAAAGTTGTAATTAAGATAGAATTATGAGTCTAAATCAATAGGACTTCCTATGAAGCAAAATTAATATATTGAACTTCAAAAGCCAACTGAACAGAGGAGTGAAAAAAAAGCTATAAATAATTTCATTGCTTTCCCCCTCCCAAAATTACCCACATGAAAAATTAAAACACCTCCCCAAATCAAGACAAACTAAAGAAAGTATGGCACTTCATTTGACAGAAAGTTAAATATAAGTCAACCTTGTGCTGTGGCTTCTAAATATTGAACCACAAAGGGTCAGATAGTCCAATTATAAAGGCCACACTACCTCGATAATGGATGTGTTGAGTTCTCAGCACCCTATTTTCGCAGGGGGATTGCACAAATTCCAGCAGCTCACAAGCAAGGGAAAGCAAGAGTCTGACAACCACATCTATGAGTGGTGTGCGGGTTCATTTGTTACCTCAGCAAGCATGTATCAGTCACTTGAGCCATTTAATGTGTGAGACAGAAGTTAATAATGCCTTGTGTCTGTTTTGTGCATTACACTTTGGTCAGAGCATCATGAGGGAGACTGACAAGTAGGCCAACAATAAAGTACACCGGTCTAATGGGAGGAGACAGCATGGGGATGAGTTTAACCTCGGGCACACTGATGGACAGAGGAAGAAGAATGGGCTGCAGAGAGGAAAGCACACGGGAAAATGCAGTGGCATAGGAGGTTTGGTGCATTTGGAAGTAGGATGTACTTTGGTATTGCTGACGTTTGGGGTGTGTGTGAGAACAGTATGAGCTAAAGCCAGAAGTAGGCTGGGCTACTATTGGCCAAGCGAGGGGTCCAACTTCATCCTGAGGATATGGAGAGCCAGTGAGGTTTCTCAGCAGAGGACATAATTAATAATGTCATTCACACCAATCACTCTGATTTTGGTTTCGATGATGACTGGGAAATGATGAGTCAAGGGAACAGGGAATGACTGGCACAATTATCCAGATAAAAAATTCTGAGGGTTTGACATCAGTGGTGGCAGTAGAGATGGAAAGGTCGGTCCAGATTTAAGAGGCATTAAGGGATTAGCACCAGCATTCTAAGATGGTCACAGGCTTACTGGGAATGTGGAAGGTGATCCTAAACTCAGTGCCTTTCTCTGAGCTCACGCGGGCTTGTGACCTGCCAGAAATGGCCACCGTCCTCAATGGTACCCCATGCCTGTCTTTGTCTCAGAGCCACTGTGAATATTTTAGGAGTAAGAACATATTTTCTCCTCTCTTTTTTCCCTCTTTCTCTGTTTTGCTTTCCTTCTTTCTTCATCTTGAACATGGAGTGCTCAGCCTCAATAGCTGTCAGATGCAATAATGAATCTTTACCGCATGTGATGTGATGAATTGAGAACTGTTATCCTGAGTGATCCAAGCTTACAGTTTTATATCATTGACACAATCTCCCAAGGTAGTACCTTTTCAGGTTATGAGGCACAATAAGAGGTGACATTTGTAAGAGGTGACACATGTACAGTCAGATGAAGGCAGTGCCTTTGTCCTGAACTGGTAGATCTGCTCTGTCTTACCTGACATTACCATCCAAGCACTGATTATACATCCAAAGCGGTAGCTTGTTGAAGACAGAAGCTGCATGTCACAAACTTGGGAATCCTTGTCCGTTCTTCACAAGTCAAGTACACTATGCATATAGCATATTGTGGTTGAGAAATACTTGTTAGGTTGAATCTGGATGAGCTGCAGGGGATTTAGCTTCATTATAATTAGCAGTAAAACCACAGTCTATGCTGAAATAATGTAAAACTGCAATCTTAAATTGTTTTTTTCAGCATATTGTTCTTAAACTGCTTTTGTTTTCAACAGCTTACATTTTACTTTTGCTTTTTAAAAAAATTTTCATCTTAGAGGGCTTATGTGGTTTCTTCATTCCCCTCCAAAGAGAGTACCTGTGACATGGTGGGGAACACCTCTTCTGAGAGGAGCAGAGCTGACCTGGGCACCCACATGCTGATGACTTTGGAGACTTCTTCTCCACCTCCTCCTCATCCTTGCCCCCTGCTCCTCCCTCTTCTCCATCCTTCTTCTTCTTCCACTCCTTCTGTTGGTTCCCAGGGATAAAAAAGTTCCCATTAGCAGGACTGGACTCCTAATTTGAACCTCTCAACTGCATTTTTGAATATGCACTATAAGAATTAATTTAGAACAATTTCAAGAGACATAAAATGGTTCAAGAGTTGCCATAAAGATTTTGAAATAGTGTAGAGCTGGAGTCTATTGGAACAACTCAGCTTGGTGCCTCAGTTTCCTTATCTTTAAGTGGGTTGATAACAAGATCTGTTTCTAGCTACGAAAACTTACAAACGTTTACTATGTTTATCTCAGGAATAACATGGGAAATGGTTAAATAGCAGCCATTACTATTATTAAGAGGTGATGCCAAGGAATCTACTTCCGTTTATAGGTTTATATTAAGTCAACAGAAGGACCTTGTCTCAGGTGCAGGCTGTGGGAGCCAGATATGCACAGATAATTTCTGAATAACAAGTGTCCATGTTTGTGGCCTCTTTCCCTGCACGTATCACATCCCATCTGCCCTTGCTTTTCCATAGTGCTTGACCCTAGCTAGGCGCTCACATTCCTTGCTGTTGGAGAGATTTTTGTAACCTCACTTCCTTCCTTGCTGTCAGAGTAGCCTTCTGCAAACATAGGTCCCGTGTCAGCACTTCTTTGTGTAAAGCCTCAGTGGCTTTCCATCATCCATCTAATCTCTATATATGCTCATCTGAGACCTCAGAGGCTTTTCAGTCTGTGGCTTACTGAAACTCACTTGGGCTTGAGTAGTAGGCTCTTGTTTAAATAGCACTGTGGCGTGAGTATCTGACATGGGTCCCTATTCAAATTACCTCCGCCTCTGTTTCTCATTTATAAAACTGGGATTATCATATTTGCCTTGTGGGTTGATGTAAGGCTTAGGGATGACAGAGGTAAAGTCAGTGCATGCTCAAGGAATCTGCTAAGCTGCTTTTGCTCTTCCCTGTTCTGTCTCACCCTAGTGCCTCTTCTCATACATCAACCACAGACATTTGACTTTGACCCTGGTTCTACACCCTTCTTTCCCTGACTTTTAAGTACTTCTAATTTTAAGAATTGAAATTGAACATCATTATTCTTGAAGATTTCTTCCCAGGCTGACAGCAAATGTAGACATGACATAAGAAAATCATGTGCTTAATGCTAACATAACTGACTGTGATTGAGAGTTTTTGTTTCATTTGCCTTGATTTTAATGCACATATTTTCTTATATCAGAGTTCTAGAAATCAATATAAAAACTGAGAAGTATGAAACACTGAATTTAGGAAAAGCAAACATAGGTAGTATCTACTTGTGGTAATTGACAAGGCAACACAGGATTTTCTTCATGTCTCTTTAGCTTGACTTTGCAGCCTGGTAGGTGTTCCTTCAACTCAGTAGATATTAGTATTTTCTGTTCCCACTGCACTTATGATCTCTTTCAGGATTATGCTCAGAATAGATCTTAAATGAATACATTTTGGCAAGAATGATGGATTTTACAGAATATTTGAGATGTAATAATACATTTTGGGAAAATAATCTTAATTTAAAAAGTTTCAAATGTTTTGTTTTGATAAACTAGAGAAGTCATGAACTCAACTTAGCATTGAGTGTCTAAACTCTGTTGTGTTGTATTAGCTTCCATTACTGTAACAAATACTTGAGATAAGTCAAGTTCAAAGGAGGACAGGTTTATTTTAACTCACAGTTTTAGAGTTTTTAGTCCATAGTTGGTTGGTTCCATTGGCTTGGGCATATGACAGTGACAGTAGGACACATCATGGCGACAGTGTTTGGTGTTCACCTCATGGCCTGGTATGGAAAAGGGACAAAGGAAGGACCTGGATTACAGCTGTTTCTTTCAAGGGCACACCCTCAGTAGGCTTCACCTCTTAAATGTTCCATCACTTCCTACTACTGCCAAACTGGTGGCCACACCTTTAACACATGGCCTTTTAGGAGAAATTTCAGATCCAAATTATAACATTTATCACAAAGACTTTTCAGTTATTGGAGAACAGAATTGTGACTTTTGAAGGAGGAAGAGGAATGTGTAAGTTTAAGCTTTTTTTTTTAAAGGTCATTTCAGGATCAATCTAATGATAGGCAGACAGTATTATCATCTATTCGTGGAAAGGGGCAAGAATTTGTTTGTTTCAAAAATATAATAAGAAACTAGATAAGCATAATTGGGTGTATTACAGAAACCCAGAGAGCAGTTGGATAGATGATGGTTTGCTCCCCCTACCAACCTGTGTTCATCCACAGGCAACACGGGAACCTAGATGTTTTGATCATTCTGAATTTACTTTTAGCACCAATTCTGGGTCAAGATCTACCATGGAGAAGATTGTGCAGCACTTAAGATCAAAGTAAAGAAAGGAGAGTTTCATTGTTATTCAAAGCTGAGATTTTGTTTGTGGAAGGATATAGGTATTCTCAAACTTATACGATGCATTGCTTTCATATCATCTAGTGTTCCTCTGAATTTCCATCCTGGGAATAAGAATACTACAGCAATATCTTATTTAATGAAATTTCAAGCAATCACAAGTTTCTACTCTTAGTGAGTATTCCTTCTCACTAACACACAGAAGCAGACTGAAAATGCTGCAAACTGTTCATCTTGAGTGCTTAGAAAATTCAATTATGTTTTTCAGTGCTAATTTGGGCCAAGGCATTTACTATACTCTCATACTTTGAAAAAAAAAATAGGTTAGCTTTGTTACATTGGGTAAGGCTCACTATTCTTGAACATGTGAGTTAACTATCCCAGACAATGTTGGTAATTCTGGGCATTTTCAAAGGAGATTTTTAAGCTTTATTTTAACTAATAGTCCCTTAAATGTTCTTGGTTTTGATGTTATTTGTCTTAGTCTGCTGGTCTGGATACTTACAGAAGACAGAAAGTTGTATAGTATTCACTCAGGAGTGAGGATGGATAATCACTAGGTCAAAGACAATCAGTTCTGGAAAGGACTAAAGTTTTTTAACCTCTGTTGGGTTCCAGAAAGGTGGTCTGAGGGTGTTCTTAGGGTTGATTTGAGAGCTTTTCAAGACAGCTGAAGCCTACAGCACTAATCTTTCCAAATTTATTCACCTCTTACTCTTTACCTCTGAATCCTCAACCGAACCTTAACACCCTCTGTTGTCTGGTTGTACTAGCTACAACTGATGGCAATATGGATTCACTAAATGAGCATGTCATTCTTCCACTACCATCTCTTGTTTTCTGCATCTGAAGTCCAGATGCTGGAATTCTTCCCTTTGTCCAATCTTGACTTCCCTTCAACCCAATTCAGACACAGAGGGATGTCATACTTTCTCTCTCACTTTGCTCTCAGCTGGACCATGTTCTGTTCCTTCTACTACTTCACACATCACCCTTGCCCTCAGCCCCTCCTTACCTAATTTTATAAGGGATGATAAACCTTAGATCACAAAGTAGAAAGAAAATAAGTTATAACTCTATAAAACATAGTCCTGCTTTTGAATATTTATGCATTTAGCTTTTTTATGTCATTTCACTCATGTATAGAAACAAACGTCCTCGGAGGATAGCTTGGCAGTAATCTTGGAATACACTTAGCCATATTCGACCATCTAATATAATAAAACAGTCTTATTTGGTTAATATTATTTCCTTCTGAGAGAATCAGAACGGGAAGGGTAGTGAAATGAACTTAAAAGTGTATTTTCTATTCAATTCACCTTTGCAGGCACCTGTCTTCTCACATTTTGCCATTTGTGGAGGAAAGCTTGGAGTCACTGCAGCAAACATTGCTTTATGTACACTGTGATACTGCATCAGTAATATGGCTGATGCACAGAGCAAAAAGCGCTCAGATTATGGTGCTGTTTTCTTTTACTGTGCACTCAAAGAGCCAAGAGAAAAATAAAACACAGAGAAATTTTCATCTCACAATTTCAGCCTTCATTCACCTCACCTCCAGGAAATGCAAAACCATGTAATCACCACCTTAAAGGTAGTTCTAAAATTTTAAGAAGTATCTAGAATGTTATGTTTTCACACAAATGACAAGGGCTTTTTTTCTTTCTTTCTTTCTTTTTTTTTTTGATGGTACTGGGGTTTGAATTCAGGGCCTTGAGCTTGCTCGACAGGCAGTCTACCACTTGAGCCATACCCACAGCCCTTTTTGCTTTAGCTTTTTTATTTTTTATTTTATTTTTATTTATTTATTTGTCTTATTTTATTTATTTTTTTCTTTTATTCATATTGCTTTAGCTATTTTTTGAATAGGGTCTCACATTTATGCCCAGGCTGGCCTGTACAGAGATCCTCCCATTTAAACTTCTCACATAGTTGGGATGGCAGGTGTGTGCCACCATGCCCGGCTTCTTTTTGGTTGAGATGAGGGTCTCTAACTTTTTTCCAGGGATGGCCTCAAACTGAGATCCTCCAGATCTCTACTTCCTGAGTAGCTAGGATTATAGGTATTAGCCACCATGCCCAGCCCAACCAGGGCTTCTTGAATAAGGTTTCAACCTGGCTTTTCATGATGTCTGACTAGTATCAGTATTGTGTACCCACCTCCATTCTTTTTAACCTCTTTGTGTTCTTATTCTTAAAATGAGGTTCTATGACAATTATAAAATTGGCTTTTTCTTCTTTTAAAATCCAATCAGGACTATTTCTGTCTTTTAATTGAGGAATTTCAAGCATTTACATTTCTATTTTTCAGTGCAATTTATTTTTTATTCATTTATTCATATGTGCATACATTTTAAAAAATTTCCTTTATGCATAGGTGCATGAATACATTGATTGTACACAATCATGCATACAATGATTGGGTCATTTCTCTCCCCTTCCCCCCCGACCTCCTCCCTTTCCCCCCACCCCCTCACTTTTTCCCCCACCCCCTTGCTTCCAAGCAGAAACTGTTTTGCCCTTATCTCTAATTTTGTTAAATAGAGCCATTAGTTTTGGGTATGGATTTCTAAATCGGCTTTTATTTTTTTCCAGTACCTTAAATATTATATCAATGCATTATTTTCTGGCTTTCATTGTTGTTAAAGATTAGTTCTCTCTTGTTCTTATTTTTTTCCTTCTGTCTGTAATGTTTCTTTCTACCTGGTTGCTTTTAAGGTTTTTTCCCCTTCTAAACTAGTTTTAAGTAATTTAATTATGGTTCACTTTAGTGTGATTTTCTTGGGGTTCATGGCACTCCTTGGATCTGTGGGTTCATAGTTTTCTCCAAATGGGAACAAATTCAGCCATAATTAGCAAATTCATTCATCTACATCTTTTGGATATCCTCATTGAATGTCATTCTTTCATGGCTCTTTGTATTGTCCATTAAGAAAATTCTCTGTTCTCTGTGTTTTACTTCTAACAATGTTTTTTTTGGGTGCTACTAGGGTTTGAACTCAGGGCTTGTGCTTGTTAGGCAGGTGCTCTACCACCTGAGCCACACCACTAGCTCTTTTTATTCTGGTTATTTTGGAGGTAAGGTCTTGATTGTTGCCGAGGCTGGCCTGGACCATGATTCACTTATTTTATGCTCCTCGCCATCACTGGGATGACATGCATGTGTCACCACACCAATTTTTCCTTTTGAGATGGGGTCTCACAATGAAACTGAGATCATACTGAGCTCAGTCTCGCATTTTACTTGGGATGATAGGGGCACACCACTGTGCCCAGCTATTGGTCTTGCTTATAATTGCCCAGGCTAACCCCTAACCATGATCCTCCTGATCTCAGCCTCCCAAGTAGGTGTGAGTCACTGGTGCCATCTCACTTCTGGAAATGTTTCCAGCTATAACTTCAGTATTTTCTTTTTCTGTAATGTTAATCTGCTCTTAATTATAGCCAGTCTATTCTCCATGTCACTCACACTTATTAGCTCAGGGATTTGAATTTGGTCTTTTAAATACAATTCTTACCGATCTGTACTAACACATATGACTTTTCATTTGAAAATATGGAATGCGGTTATAATTAATCATTTTATGATACTTTTCCCATTAATTCTAACTGCACGATTCTTGGTCAGTTTTGTTTGACTATTGACTAATATTTCTCCTCCATTGTGGATCATACTTTCCTGCTTCTTTCAGGCCTGGTAGACTTTTCTTTTTTTGTATGGAAAACAGGAGTTGTCACTGGTTGGTATGAGGAGTTGAAGAATGCTCACTAGGCACTCTCACTAGTGCAGATCCTGCCATGTGTTCAGGGGACCACGGTTGGGGATGTATTTGACCCCCCAGGCATCTGGGAGAAGCTGTTTCTCAGCACCACGCCTTCCAGTTAGCTTTCACTGATAACTTCAAGTTCTTTGAGCTATGAATCTTCTGGCAACCAAGGAACTCAAACTTGGCCCTTTGTAGGGCTTTTATCATTTGCTCTTTTTGTCCTGAACTTTGGTACAGATAAACATGATGACCTGGCAATGTGACCTCTGGCCACTATGTACCCTGGGACTTTCCAAAGTCACCTCCTTTTCACAGGAGCCTAGCTTGAGAGCAGCACAAGGACAGAGATCTGAATGCCCTTTGGAAAGCACTGTCTCCAAGGACTTAGGGCAACCCTTCCAAGCAGCAGCCTGTGTTCGTCACCAAGGAGCATGTCTGATAATTTTTTATTATGTGCCAGACATCATGATCTATCTAATGCTGGATAGTCTTAAAAATTTTATGGATACTCTTGATCTTTTTTTTGGCATGCAGCTAAATAGTTTGACAATAGTTTGATCATTTCAGACTTGCTCTCAAGCCTGATCAGGCAGAATCAGTGCTTCATCTATGTTGCAGTTGAATTTTCCCTGCAACTGAGGCTGTATCTTCACTGATATCTCATGAACTAATGACTTTCCAGTATAACTGTTGGGACAGACACCATTGGTGATCTGTGTGAGCTGCAAAGACTCTTTTCTTTGATTATTTTGGGTTTTTCTTTTTTTCTTAGCTTTGGATGTTTTTCTTCTCTCAGGTTGACCTGAAAATTCAAGCAGGACCTTCTCCAGATTTCTTTTGTTGTGTGTATTTGTGCAGCTGTCACCTTTCTGCTATTCTTCTCCACAGACTCTAGTGTTCTTTGCCTCCCTGGTGCTGAAGTTTATTTCCTCAATACAGAGATAATTCAGGCCTCCTCTTGGATCCCTCCTCCAGATGCAGCTCCCCTGGATCTTTCTCTAGTCAGTTAGCTGGGAGGTTGAGAGCTGACCTATTTTGTTTTCCCCGTCTCAGGAATTACTATCATGCCTTGCCTTATATCATTGTTTTAAAACAATGTTTCTTATATTTTTTCCTGTTTCTGGTAAGAGAGTAAATCTGATCTCCAATACTGTGTTGTAGCTGTTCGAAGAGACACCTGTTAACTGGATTAGAATTAAAGCTTATGAGCCTGCAAAAGTATATTTGAATGACTGCAAAAGTCTTTTTTCCTGCCTTTGAAGGAAGCATTTTGAACATGATCAGGTTTTCTCGTTATCTGGGCTCCCAGCTGTTTATCTGTCATCTATTAACAAGATTTCCACCAAGTTATCACTCAGCTTTCCTAACTGAAAAATTAGTAAGATGATGTCATACCAATATCAGCCTTCAATTTCATGAGTACATTTAAATGTAAGTAAACACCAGGCAGTGATTTAACAGTCTTTGAACGGAGAACTTTATGAACACAAGATATAGTACTATATGTTTTATGGCTAAAAACCAAACTAGAACTAGATACCCTCCATTTATAGAAGTCTATAGTTTTGTTTCTGTTGTATTCTCATGGTGGAACAATCAAGTTTAGAATGATTGCTTTTTAAATATCCTATAAGAATAGTTCCTTAAAAGGAAGACTATCGGGAGAAATGATCCAAACATTGTATGTACATACAAATAAAAAAAAAAAAAAGGAAGACTATCGTGTTCAGCAATAAATGAAATGTTAAATGTTTTTTTTTTTTTTGCAACGACAAAAGAAAAGATTTAGGATTGTAAGTATTTACTTGAATAATTAGCTTTGGGAATAAAAGGCTAAGAACAGTAACAAGAAGTAAGTTTGTTACTTGAGCTTTTTTGAGAAAAGACCATATTGGTTTCTGAGAGTTCTTTTTCTGCATTTATGTTTGCATATGCATGTATGCTTATCTATGCTTATGTGTAATGTGTTACATAAACCCGGGAGAACTACCTGCTCAGAACACCTAGTACCACTTTGATACCATTAGATGAAACTCTGTTTTATGATTGAATGTCATCAAACAAGTTCCTGGGATTTTACAATTAGAATATGCATAACTCCATGTCTGGGAAAGCTTCATCTTTGCTTGCTTCTGTCTTTTGTTTAAAGACCATGTGTCATCCAACATAGCAGAAGTGAGAGTGGAATCTGAAGTGAGAGGAATCTTGAGGGTCGGCCAGAGTGACCCCAGCTTCCTCCTGGCTCATGCACCACTTGTGAGGGGTGCACACGGTTCTACCCCTTCCCCCCACCTTCGAGAGGGGGCGGCAGTGGATAGCGATTTACCTAGAAGCTCAAGCCAGGGTCAAAAGGGCAAGAATAGCAGCCTCAGGATGGATGTGGCCCCAAGTCACAGGGTCCAGGACCCCCACATCCTGCTTGGCCTGCAGCTGTGTGGGCTTCTCTGTATCCAGATAGGATGTTGTGTATCACCATCACATTCCTGGGGAGCTCAGGAGCAGAAGCGACCGTCATCTGATCCTCTATATTGTCCTACACAGAGTAGGTAAGAACTTCCTCAATAGAACCCCAGCAGCTCAGCAACTAAGAGAAAGGATAGACAAATGGGACTTCATAAAATTAAAAAGCTTCTGCACAACAAAATAAATGGTCTCTAAGCTGAAGAGAACACCCACAGAGTGGGAGAAAATATTTGCCAGCTATACATCATACAAAGGACTGATAACCATAATATATAGGGAACTTAAAAAACTAAATTCTCCTAAAGTCAATGAACCAATAAAGAAATGGGCAACTGAGCTAAACAGAACTTTTTCAAAGAAAGAAGTTGAAATGGCTAAAAAACACATGAAAGAATGCTCACCATCTCTAGCCATAAAGAAAATGCGAATCAAAACCACACTAAGATTCTGCCTCACCCCTAGAATAATCATCATCAAAAACACCACTAACAACAGGTGTTGGCGAGGATGTGGGGAAAAAGGAACCCTCTTACACTGCTGGTAGGAATGCAACCTAGTGCAATCACTCTGGAAAAAAATATGGAGGCTTCTTAAAAAATCTAAACATAGATCTGCCATATGATCCAGCGATCCCACTCCTGGGGATATACCCAAAGGAATGCGACACAGGTCACTCCAGAGGCATCCATGTTTATCACAGCACTATTCCTTATTTGGTGTAGTTTTATGATGTGCTGTAAAAATGCTTCAAAAAAAGAGGTGGTGGGGGTACAAGATGAAACAGGAGTTGACAGAATTGTTTTGATAATGTTGAAATTGGTGATGGATTTGCTACTCACTCTACTTTTGTGTCTAATTTCAATGTTTTCTTTATCTTTCTTTCTTTCTTTTTAAATTTTTTATTCATTTATTCACATGTGCATACATTGTTTTGGGCCATTTCTCCCCCATACCCCATGCCACCTTCCTCTCCCCACAACCCCCTCACTTCTAGGCAGAACCTGTTCTGCCCTTTTCTCCAATTTAGTTGAAGAGAAGACATAAACAATAATAAGAGAGACAAAGCGTTTTTGCAAGTTGAGATAAGGATAGCTATATAGAGAGGTTCCTAGCATTGCTCCCATGCACAAATGTTACATT
The DNA here is from genome assembly GCF_047511655.1 of Castor canadensis. Classification (NCBI taxonomy): domain Eukaryota; kingdom Metazoa; phylum Chordata; class Mammalia; order Rodentia; family Castoridae; genus Castor; species Castor canadensis. Next base: position 8,688,873 of record NC_133394.1, on the reverse strand, counting down.
TGTAACATGTGCAAACATGCACATGTTACAAATGTAACACCATCAACTTGGGTGTTACAACCCAAGTTGATTCATCTCTACCTGACCTCTTCACTACTTCCTGGTCACCTTCCCATATTGATCTTTGTCGTTTTAAGGTTTCTGTATTATTTCCTCTGCAGTGGGGACATCAAACACTTTCATGTTTTGGGTTTTCTACCTATCCCCATACCTCCCGTATGTGCTCTCCCCTTACTATGTGACCCAAGTCTAACCACATTGCTGTGTTTGCCCTAGATCTAAAGTCAGCATATGAGGCAGAACATATGATTTTTGGTCTTCTGAACCTGGCTAACCTCGCTCAGAATGATGGTCTCCAGTTCCATCCATTTACTTGAGAATAATAAGATTTCATTCTTCTTCATGGCTGAGTAAAACTCCATTGCGTATGAGTACCACATTTTCTTAATCCACTTATCAGTAGTGGGGCATCTTGGCTGTTTCCATAACTTGGCTATTGTGAATAGTGCTGCAATAAACATGGGTGTGCAGGTGCCTCTGGAGTAACCTGTGTCGCATTCCTTTGTGTATATCCCCAGGAGTGGGATTAGTGGATCATATGGCAGATCTATGTTTAGTTTTTTAAGAAGCCTCCATATTTTTTTCCAGAGTGGTTGCACTAGCTTGCATTCCCACCGGCAGTGTATGAGGGTTCTTTTTTCCCCACATCTTCGCCAACACCTGTTGGTGGTGGTGTTGCTGATGATGGCTATTCTAACAGGGGTGAGGCAGAATCTTAGTGTGGTTTTGATTCGCATTTTCTTTATGGCTAGAGATGGTGAGCATTTTCATGTATTTTTTGTCCATTTAAATTTCTTCTTTTGAAAAAGTTCTGTTTAGTTCAGTTGCCCATTTCTTTATTGGTTCATTGATTTTGGGAGAGTTTAGTTTTTTTAAGTTCCCTGTGTATTCTGGTTATCAGTCTTTTGTCTGATGTACAGGTGGCAAATATTTTCTCCCACTCTGTGGGTGTTCTCTTCAGCTTAGAGACCATTTATTTTGTTGTGCAGAAGCTTTTTAATTTTATGAAGTCCCATTTGTCTATCCTTTCTCTTAGTTGCTGAGCTGCTGGGGTTCTATTGAGGAAGTCCTTACCTATACCTATTACTTCCAGTGTGTTTCCTGCTCTTTCCTGTACCAACTTTAGAGTTTCGGGTCTGATATTAAGGTCCTTGATCCATTTTGAGTTAATATTAGTACAGGGTGATAAACATGGATCTAGTTTCAGTTTTTCCAGATGGATAGCCATTTTTCCCAGCAACATTTGTTGAAGATGCTGTCTTTTCTCCATCATATATTTTGGGTGTCTTTGTCAAAAATGAGGTGGGCATAGCTGTGTGGATTCATATCTGGGTCCTCTATTCTGTTCCACTTGTCTTCATGTCTTTTTTTGTGCCAGTACCATATTGTTTTTATTGCTATTGCTTTGTGATATAGTTTGAAGTTGGGTATTGTGATACCTCCAGCATTGCTCTTTTTGCTGAGTATTGCCTTGGCTATGCACCGTCTCTTGTGTTTCCACGTGAACTTTAGGGTAGATTTTTCAATCTCTGTGATGGAAGTCATTGAGATTTTGATGGGAATCGCATTAAACATGTAGATTGCTCTTGGTAGTATAGCCATTTTTACTATGTTGATTCTACCACTGGAGCACTGGAGATCTTTCCACTTTCTTTAGACTTCTTGATCTCTTTCTTCAGGGGTTTGTAGTTCTCCTTGTAGAGGTCGTTCACATCTTTGTTAAGTTTACTCCTAGGTATTTGATTGTTTTTGAGGCTATTGTAAATAGAGTTGTTTCCATTTATTCTTTTTCATTTTGTTCGTTATTGGTGTATGGAAAAGCTAATGATTTTTTTTAGGTTGATTTTTTATCCTGCCACCTTGTTGTAGCTGCTTATCGTGTCTAGGAGTTTTTGGGCAGAGTTTTTTGGGCCTTTAAGGTATGGGATCATATCGTCTGGAAATAGGGATATTTTGACATTTTCTTTACCTATTTGTATTCCTTTTATTTCTTCTTCTTGTCTAATTGCTCTGGCTAGGAATTCCAGTACTATGTTGAATAGGAGTGGGGAAAATGGGCACCCTTGTCTCGTTCCTGATTTTAGGGGGAACGGTTTCAGTTTTTCACTGTTAAGTATGATGTTGGCTGTAGCTTTGTCATATATAGCCTTTACAATATTGAGGTACATTCCTTCTATTCCTAATTTTCTTAGAGCTTTCATCATGAGGTAGTGTTGGATCTTGTCAAAGGCTTTTTCTGCATCTATTGAGGTGATCAAGTGGTTTTTGTCTTTGCTTCTATTAAGGTGCTGTATTACATTTATAGATTTGCATATGTCGAACCTCCCATCCATCCCTGGGATGAAACTGACTTGGTTGTGGTGAGTGATCTTTCTGAGTGTTGTTGCACTTGGTTTGCCATTATTTTATTGAGGATTTTTGCATCGATGTTCATTAAGGAGATTGGCCTATAGTTCTCCTTTTTGGAGGTGTCTATGTCTGGTTTTGGGATGAGTGTAATACTGGCTTCATAAAATGAGTTAGGCAGTATTCCTTCCCTTTCTATTTCATGGAGCAGTTTAAGGAGGGTTGGTATCAGTTCTTCTTTAAAGGTCTGGTAGAATTTAGTAGAGAATCCATCAGGTCCTGGACTTTTCTTTTTTGGGAGACTGTTTATTGCTGCTTCAATTTCGTTTTGTGTTATAGAGCTATTCAGGTGATTAATATCCTCTTGGTTCAGTATTGGATGGTTGTAAGTTTCTAGAAATCTGTCCATTTCTTCAAGATTTTCAAATTTATTAGAATATAGGTTCTCAAAGTAGTCTCTGATGACTTCCTGGATTTCCATGGTGTTTGTTGTTATTCCCCCTTTTGCATTTCTGATTTTATTGATTTGGGTTTTCTCTCTCCTATTTAGTCAGGTTTGCCAGGGTTCTGTCAATCTTATTTATTTTTTCAAAGAACCAGCTTTTGTTTCATTGATTCTTTGTATGGTTTTTGTTTGTTTCTACTTCATTAATTTTGGCTCTTATTTTTATTATTTCTCTCCTTCTGCTTATTTTGGGATTTGCTTGTTCTTGTTTTTCTAGGAGTTTGAGATGTAGCATTAGGTCATTGATTTGAGATCTTTCTGTCCTTTTAATATATGCATTCATGGCTATCAACTTTCCTCTTAGGACGGCCTTTGCTGTGTCCCATAGGTTCCAGTAGGTCATATTTTCATTTTCATTGACTTCCTCTGTCGGCCTGTCTGCCTTTGCAGCCTTTGTTTACTGTAAGTTCTCATGGAGATCAGCTCCTTGCATCTGCCCCCTTCTCCGGGCTATGCTGGTTTATCCCAGGGTTTGCTGTGGGCATACCGTGTGCCTCTTATTTGCTCACCTGTTGGTCCTCTGGATGTCTCCTGCAGGTTTATAGCCGGCGTCTGGTGGCACAGGAGCCTCCCTGTTTTCTGAGTGTAATGTGGCATGGAGAAACTTTGTAAGGCTGAGGTTGCAGGGTGTGGAAGCCATGATTCCTCTTGGTGCTTTTTTTCTGCCAAGTGTGATTCCAGCATCTCAGGAAAAGTTTTGATTTACGGAGATCACACTGTCTGCTTCTGCATTCTAGTCACCATCTTGGATTCTGTTGGTCTCCAACGTTTTCTTTAATAAAATTCTTTTTAATTCATAAAAAAGTCGAGTGACAGATGAAATATGTGAAATGATTTTTTTATTATCCTACTTTACAGCCCACTTTATGTTATTACTGCCCCCTTCCCCCCTTTTTAACTCCCTTTCCCCCATAAGAAAAAACACGAGAGCAGTATGTTACCTGATTTCCAGCCTTTCACCCTAAGCCAGTGCTTGTTTCTGTCCATGAGATGGGTCTCCTATAAGCAACAGATTGTTGGATCTTCCTTTTCAATCCAGTTTGCCAAACGGTGTCTTTTGATGGGGGAGTTGAGTCCATTAACATTCAGTGTTTATATTGGTAGGTACGTGGTGATTCCTGTCATTCAGTTGTTTTTGTTGTTTAAGGGTTTGATTGTGTGCAGCTGAATCAATGTCATTCTTCTTTCTTGTCTTTTCTTCTCCTGTGGTTTGGTGCTGCCTGTCCTTTCATGGTTGTGTTTGCTTTCACTTTCTGTGTGCAGAATCCCTTGAAGAATCTTTTGTAGTGGTGGCTTTGTGGTCACATATTGTTTTAGTTTCTGCTTATCATGGAAGACTTTTATTGCTCCATCTATTTTGAATGATAGTTTTGCTGGGTAGAGTATCCTGGGGTTGAAGTTATTTTCATCCAGTGCCCGGAAGTTCTCACCCCAAGCTCTTCTTGCTTTTAATGTTTCTGTTGAGAAGTCTGCTGTGATTTTGATGGGTTTACCTTTGTATATTATTTGTTTTTTCTCTCTTACAGCCTTCAATATTCTTTCTCTTGATTTTACTCCTTGATCACTCTTTAGCATTCAGGTCAATAGTTGTAATGAAGTATAATCTCTGTTCTAATTAAAAAGGAACCTAACATTGCATACAGTACAGTTTTTATCTACCGAAAGGTAGATTAAAAATGGCCCCAAATTATTTGTGATTCTCCCTGTGAAGCAGTAGAGTGTGTTTTGCTTTAGTTATTTTTTTGGATAGGATCTCACATTTTTGCCTAGGCTAGCTTCCAACCTATGCCTTCTGAGTAGCTGGAATTACAGATATGAGCCACCCCCCCACCTCCCAGCTTGTTTGAGGTAGAGTCTCTCTAACTTTTGACTCTGGCTGGCCTTGAGCCACTATGCTCTCAATCTTCACCTCCTGAGGTGGCAGGAATTACAGGCATATGCTACCATGCCTGACCCCAAAAGAGTATAGATTAATTGTTCCTCCTCCACCTCTGCCTTCTATTCTTTTTCCAGTTAATATTCTCTCTCTCTCTCTCTGTTTCTCTTTTAAGTCAGGGTCTCACTATATAGCCCAGGCTGGACTTGAACTTGCTACCCTCCTGCCCTATCCTCCTCAATGCTGGTATTCCAGGTGTGTACCACCAAGCTTGGCTTAATTGGCTCTTCTAACATCTTCAATTTCACTTCTCTAGACCCTTAAAAAATCTTTCATTTTTATAACATTCTATGTAATCAACTTTATTTGTTATTAACGATCTATATAATATGTTATGCAAGTAGAACATCCCTAATCTGAAGATCCAAAATTTGAAATGCTCCAAAATTCAAAACCTAAAAAACATTTTTGACAGTATTTATTTTTTCTTTATTATGGCAGCAGCAAAGTTTGAACTCAGCATGCTTGCTAGGCAAGTGCTCCACCACTTGAACCATGTCCCTAACCCACAAATTCAGAAGTTTTTGTGGGCTGATTTGATGTCACAACTGGAAAATTTCACACCTGAACTCATGTGACTGTTCGTCATTAAAACACATGTACACTAAAAAGTATTATAGAAAATTACCTTCAGGCTATGCATAAAATGTGCATGATACAAAAATGAATTTCATGCTTAGACTTGGCTCCATCTCTAAGATATCTTTCATTGTGTATATGCAAATATTCCAAAATCTGAAAAGGAATCCCAAATCTATAATCTAAAACACTCCTCGTCCCAAGCATATGCAATAAGCAATGTAACCTGTATAATATGGACAAAATCTTTAAAAAACTTTCAGTTTATTTAATTCTCCTAGAACTCTTAGGTAAGAAGATGACACTGTTTCACTTTAAGATGATGAAGCAATGCTTTGTATTATTGTAATACCTTCTTTTGGACAGGCTCGCTTTGCTTCATAGACATGATCTCACCATTCCTCTAATTGTACAATCAGCTACATAAAATGGAATGAGCAAATTTAATATCTTCATGGAATTTCTGGCTCTGCTTAGATCTTGCTAGTGTTCTTCTCTCTTGCTGAATTACTTTATCTTATATAAGAGGTGATCCATGTGGGAAATAACCACAAAGACATGACAGAACGTTGGACTTGGTTTGCACAGCACCAAGGAATAGGCTCTCTTCCTAGTGTTTTTCTTCTTAACTTCTTGGACTTTAGGATGTAAAATTATCTGCTCTAGCTATTTCTACAGACAATATGAAATGCTTAGCTGCTAACCTTTGTTACCTTAGATGTATGAGTCTAGAAGTGGCATGCTTGCTTCCAGTGCTTCTTGTCTCTGAATTAGAAGACTTGGCTCATGTTTCGTGAAGCTTCAGTGGTAGTTTTAATCACCTCAACATGACCAAACAAGTTGCCTTCACAGTCCTGAGCTCAAATGAGAATTTGTCCTTAAATCTGTGACCTAGGGTCACGTTAGATTAGGGAGAGTCTCTAGTCCGAGGTCTGTGAATCTGCCAACGTGGTGTGAAATTGAATGTGTATGTGCTTATTTTTCTTGGAAAAAGAGTATATAGCCTCTGTCAGTTTTTCCATGGACCCCACTGCCCCCCAAATTCTGAATCAGTACCTTAGAAGCCTGGAATTTTATGACATTTCTCTATTTCTGCTTCAATTTCATCAGGAACTCCAGCTCCACAGTATTACTCAGATAACGTGGATATGCAATTTCCTCCACAAGAGCTGTCCATTCAAAGGCACACAGGGACAGAGAGCCAACTTTTAGGAAATGACCAATGATACCAGATCAGAGAGACTTGTTTATTTATACTAACAAGTTACCTTGCATTTCCTTATAATTAACACTAGTTCAAGTAAATAGGAGTTACCTGGACCTTATACCAGACAAAAAGACGAGGAATTTTGGTGGGCAGTGCCTAGGCATCTGCACTGAGTTCCATTTCTTTGGCTATTCTCATATGCAACAAAGCTTGAGAAATGTCAATGGGTAATGTATGGGAAATTCACAGTATTTTTCTTTTAATGACAAAAGAAATGACACACACAAAGAACATAAAACTTTTTGAAAATACAGCAGGAATTACAACCAGTTAATCATGTGACCAACTTAGTGTAATTAATTTTATGCTGGATTAGGCTATAGCTTTTCTTTCTTTTTCTTTTTTCTTTCTTTTCTTGAAAAGGGATGCTGTGCACACACATAAAAGCAAAGCTGACATCCTTTGTTGAGACTGTTTATGAAATGCTGTCTTTTGAGAGAACATTTAGATGGCACTCTGTCTGTCTGGTGGGAAAAGGTTTTCAGCTCTTGTCTGTTGATCTTGAGGTTTTGTTGCACTAGGGAATGAAACACTCAGTGTGTTTATATCCATGGAAGCAGAAAGTGCTTTCTCTCTCCCATCCCCTTCTTCCTAAGATGTCATATCTTGAAGAAAAACAAAACAGAAAAGGAACAAATTTATTCTCAGGGAGCTTGGAGGAGCATGAATTATTTATTCTTAGAAATCCTCTACTATCTTTGCATGAAAGAGAGCCCTATTATTAAAAGTGAATATTTCTTTTTCTGCATGTCAATAACTGGGAGATGAGAATGGACTGGCTGTTAGATAGCTTCCTCCTTAGAGACCAAGCTCCCCAAGGCAGTCTCTGCAGCAGCTAAGTTATTTTTAAGACAATAAAATCATTGGAACTGATATATTAACACTCACAATTGATGTGACAGAGGTCTGCCACCGAGGCAGTCTAAAAGGAAGAAAAGGCCATTAAAATGATCCCAATTATTTTTTAATTATGAATTAGTGCATTTGCATAAATCACAGCACAGAGAATTTCTGGGTGCACATGCAGGCATGTATGTGTTTAAATTGCTTGGGTTTATTGGTTTCTTGTTTTCCTTCAGCTAGGTCGAGCAGTAAATTCTCTACTACCTTCATCCTGGAGCAGAGGAAGTTGGTTCCTCTTGCTTGGGGAAAAATTTAAATTTTCCTTTGATGTCAGCAATTCCATTTTCTTTCTAAGCAGTTGTGCAAATGAGAACAATCATTTTGTCTTTCCAGTTCATACTGGCCTTTTCTAGAGCTGAAAGAACATGGTGCTTCCTTGACAAAAATAAATTTTGGTTAGAAAGAGTCAGCTGGCATTTTAATCCTGGAGGAATGGAAAACTAAGGGAGAATTACAAATTGGCTTGTCATTCTGGTGGGCAGTGGCTTTGGGGGTCACAGCCTCCCCATTGATCCTTTGGCCCTTTTTGCTTTAGGGGGAGTGGTAAGCTGGAGGCTGTTAATATTTTATTCCTGGAGGTAAATCATTGGCTGTTTGGAAGCAGCTCTTCCCTTTATCAGAGGTGAGGAAACCCCAGGATTCAAAACATTGCTGTATGAACCCTTGTATGTCCAGTAATGCAGGCTGTTTGTCTTCACCAAGAACAAGCAGTGTTTGCTGATTCCTTTTTGTTAAAATAGGTCACCCTTTAAGGAAAAATGTCAGGGCTGGTGGAAACAAAGCTTGGAAGGAAAGAGTTGATCTTTGGTGCCACAGCCCCTCACTCCTGTCATAGACCTGCCCCACCTGCAAGCGCTCAGAGCCTTTGTGCTAGTGACAACACTTTCTCACTCCTGATTTCCATCTCTCTTCCTCCTGTCCCTTCCTTTCTTTTTCTTGTTATTATCTGGGAGCTCAATATAATTCTATGAAGCAAAAGATTAGAAACAACCCAAATGCCTATCAGTGGAGAGGGCCAGTTAAATAAAGGGTAGCGCCCGATTTAATGAAATACAATGGGCTGTAATAAAGGATGAGAAGCCATAAGTACTGATAAGAAGAGCTCTCTAAGATTTATTGTCAAGGGAAAAATAAAAGGCACAGAACAGTGTGTTTGTTGGATCTTCTGTGGTGTCTTTTGTGCCACAAAGTGGTGAGGGAATAAGAATTTACTTCCTTATATATGCTTTTAAAATGTCTAGAATGATACGTTCGAAAATAATTAAAGTGACGAATGCTACTGTTATCCAGGTGTGAAGTGGTTAGTGGTGAAGATAACTTTCGGTGACTTATTTATTTTAAAACTGAGCTTTTCAGAGCTGGGAGTGTGTGTGTTAGAGTTCTATTACTGGGATGAATATCTGAGACAGTCAGTTTATAGGGGGGAAGATTTTTCTGGCTCACCTTTTTAGAGTTTTCAGGCTATGTTTGCTTGGCCCATTGCTTTGGGCCTGTGGCAAGGCAGAACATCATGGTGGAGAGTGTGTGGTAAAGGAACTGTTTACCTCATGGGAGCATAAAGAGAGAGAGAGAGACAGAGGGGAGAGAGAGAGAGAGAGAGAGAGAGAGGAAGAGTTTAGAGTCCTAACATCCCCTTCAAGGGCATGTCTTCAATGACCTGACTTCCTTCCACTAGGCCTACATCCTAAAGGTTCTGTCACCTCCTAATGGCATCACAGGCTAGTGACCAAGCCTTTGCCATATAGATTTTGGAGGACATTTAAGATCCAAGCTGTTATAACAGAATGTGGCAAAGTGATTGCATGCCATGCACAAAGACCAGGGCTCTATCCTTGACACCACACACAAAAAAATAAAACCAAAATTGGAATAACAAAAAGAGCTTTTCATTGAAATACATTGTATATTCAGAAAATTGCAAAGAACAGGAACCTGTAGCTCAGAAACTTCATCTGTGTGAACAGTGTCCATGTGTGAAGTGGAACCTAACTCTCAATGACCCTCAGCTCCTCTGAGCCCCTCAGGTGTGCTCCAGTCACCACCTGCCCCCCAGGGCTAACTGCTGTCAGTACTTCTCAATCCTGCTAAAATTTATTCTCTACAAGGAGGAAGAATCATAATTCTACAAACATAAAAAATAATATTTGTCAAAGAGTTTTTGAGCTCGTTACCTAATGAAGGCACTGGTAAGTTTTGTAAAGATTAAATTTTACGTCAATTTCACCAGCACAGATTAAACATCGTTTTGGAGTCTGCAGGGTGTTTCTGGATGCAAAAGCATTTAAATTGAAGACTCAGTAAAGTAATTCCCTCCCCAAGGATGGCGGCATCATCTGATCTGTTGAGGCCTGCATGGAAGGAAAAGCAGAGGCTGTTTTTTTCCCGGCCTTACTGTGTGAGATGAAGCACCTCATTGTGTCTTCTCCAGCCCAAGGATTGGGGTTCACAGCAGTGGCTCCCTTGGATCTCAGGGGAGTAAATACCTTTGGAATTAATAGCACAACTTTCCTGGGGCTCCAATTAATAAATAGCAGATTGTGGGACTTCTGAGCCTCCTCTCTCTCAAATCCTGACTAATAAAAATATTGAAAAAAATTGAACAAAAAACACTTCAATGAGAATTCAAAGCAGGTAAGGAAGTAGCTCAGTGGTAGAGCACTTGCTAGCGTGTGCAAGGTCCTTTGTTTGGTCTTCACCACTGCAAAAACAAATAGAAAATGATCCAAAGAACAGACATGTATATAAGCAATTAGGACCGAAATGATCTAGCTAATAGAATGCAAAATTAGTCAAAATTACATCTATGAACAAAATAATTTGCATTATTGTTCATTGTCTACAATTTATAGAGCTGCAAGATAGCACAGGGACAGTAAGTTCCAGACCATCAGGTAACACAGAAGAACCTGTCGCAGGAAAGCAGCCATGGTCTCACATAATGAATGGATGTCGCTGTGTTGCAAACTTTATTTACATAAACAGGAAGAGGGTTGAGTTTGACCTACTATGATCAGTTTCCTGACTCCTGTTCTAAGCCTTCTATGCATGTAAATTCATTGTCTATTTTAATGTAATTTTACTATTTCAGGAAATGTTTCACCAGGTAGGTACAAGTTGAAGATAACTTCATTGTTCAAGGTGTGTAGCAGCAGAATGGTGTGATAACTTATCTCCTCACCACACAGGCCATGGTTAACACTCCTGTAACAAAACAAAAGTCACAAGAGAGAAGAGTAACAAATTAATCAAACTTTTATGTGACATGGGAGCTTTCAGAAAGAAGTCTTGAAGATGCAGAGAAAACTACATTTATGTTACATTTGATGAAGAATAGGTTTGCATGGGGATCTACAAATGTTACTGACAAAGGGAAGGCTCTAATGGTAATGCAGCAAGTGGGGAACTGAGGGAGGTCTGTGTGTCCAGATTCTCTGTGTACAACCCTTCTTTCTGGACATTGGGCAGGACTCTTCAGTAATAAGAGTACTATGACTTACTATCCGACAAGGAAGGTCAGAGAATTTCTTTGTAGCCAGCTATTATACAGAAAGATAATAACACTTCTAGATAGTAACACTTCTAGATTTTTATGGCTGGCTTTGGGAGAGGGGTATTCTAGCTTCTATGCCTTGGAGAAGAGGAATTCTATTCTCTATGACTTACCTTTGGGGAAAAAAGAGGACCAGGAGAAAGGGTGGAAGGAGACGGTCTGAGGGATTTTGCTTCTGAGGTTGCTTCAGAGGCCTTCGACTTCCTCAGTTCAAAGCACTCAGCACACGAAGATGCCGTTCTTTAGGGAATCCTTTTCTGAGCCCAAAAAGGAACTTATTCCAAATCCTACTTACACAAACAGAGACTGCTCAACTTTTTGATAGAGTGCACCAAAGATGGCTTACTTTCCAAGAGTCTTAGAAAGCTTCACCTTGAAATACTTGCCTACCTGTGTCCATCAACCTTAACTCTTTATATCATTATACTGACCAAATCCTAACCAAGCATCCCACACTGAAAGACACACCCCAAGCCCAACCCCAAACATCATAAATTTCCTCTCCACTCCACCGTGAGATGTTTCTAGAACTCTGGCAAGACAATGTTCCTCTTCACTGTGGTGAGCAGCAAATTCACTGTTGTCTCAGCAACAGTTGACTTGGTGGTGGTTTGCTGGGAGCCAGTGTTTGACAGAGTTACTATGAACAGTACTAAGGTAAACATCCTCATATGTGTCTTCTGGTCACATGTACAAGCATTCCTGCTGAGTGTGTATTTATGAGAGGACTCTAGGTCACAGAACATGTACACATTCAGTTTAGTAAACACTGCTAAACAATTTTCCAAAATAGCTGCTTTTGGGCTTTTTGATTTTTTTAAAGCATAAACTATTTACAAATTAAATAAAAATACAAAAATATATTAAAAAGTAGAGTCAATAAAGCCAAAATGTGATTACTTAGTAATCAATGAAAGAAAAATATTTTATAGACAAAACTATTATGCTTTTTTTTTTCCAGAAAGATGTGTGTTATGCTGAAGCAAATCTCATTCCTCAAGGTTTGTTACAGCTAGGACCAAGTATACCCCAAGACCAACTATTTTCACTTCGATTCCATGTTTGTTAACCACGCCTCTCACGAATTGGGTTTCTTATGCCACCTGTCTGCCACACCCCCCCTTGTGCTTTGTCTCACATTCTCTTTGACTTCTGATAGAATGATAGCTGAGAGACCTAACTAAATCTGCTCAGGCTTTGATTCACCTTGTGTTGACAGTGTCATGCCTCAAGCATACATTGTATGACTTTTTTATTTGCCTTTTGGGATTCTCCAGTGACACCGAGTAGAACACAGATTGAGACTGGAAGTGGGGTTGTTGAGGTGTCACCTTCCCTGGGCCAGTGCTTAACCAATGGGGAAATGATATATAAAGGCTTCTGCAAAATTACAGATCAGTTCTTGAATTAATCCCAGCCCTTGAACTAATTCCAGGAGGTTTTGTCTTAAACAACATTGAAGTTAATCCTTTTTTTTTTTCCCTTTGGCAGTACTAGGGGGTAGAACTAAGGATGTACCTATTTGCTAGGCAGGCAATCTTACTACTTGAGCCACTCAGCTAACCTTGAAGTTGAATTCTTTTTGTCATTTAACCAGATGACAAATGCCATGATTGTGATCTGTTCTAAACTGAATACATTTAAATTTTGGAATAGCGTTGTAACTTGCTTTTGACTTTTGGAGCCGGAGGGCTGGTCTAATGAGAACTGAACCCCTAGTCTCTCCCTCTGACTATTTCATCTGTGAATAGTGATGGCAAGTGCTGTGTGGAATCTGATGGTCCAGCTCCAGGGAACACCGGTTCCCAGCCCACATACTCTCTCTGTTCTAGTCCCTCACCCAAACCATATGCTACCATGATAACTGAGATACTCCACCACCTATTTTCAGGGTAGCCAGGCTGTCGTTCCCCATGTGACTATCTCTTTATGGCAATTGCTTCTCAATTTTTCCCACAAAACAAGCTCTTCACACAGTGGTAGGTAAAACACCTACAGCACAGCCATGCTATTCATGAACATTCTGCCACATTGGCAAACTCAACTTCAAGACCTCCACTGTCCAGGGGAAGATTTGGTGCCAAGATGTGAACGTAGACAGAGACAGCTGTAAACCCATGGCTCAGAAGCATCTTAGCCTTGGAAGGAGCCTCAATAGAGACAGGGTCTGGCTCTTATGCTCTACCCATAGTTTTGAGACTAAAGTCAGATGAGTTCCTTGACCTTCTCAGGCTATGAATAGGAAAGTGGCCCTTCTCTTGCATGTGCTTCCAGGTGTGTATGAACCTGTCTGGGTCCTGCCTTTTCCCTGATATTCAGCATGAGGTACGGAAGGGCTGTAAAGGGTGCAGAATGTGGTCGGCTAGCTTGGGAGGTCTGTGTCCTAACAGACAGAGCCTTGAAGCCTATGTGTTCCAAGCCCAGATCACCCTGGGCCCCCATATCTGCGTTCTATTGCTTAGCATCTTCTTGTCTTTGTGGATCTCTCTGTCTTTTGCTCTTTCTATAAAATACCTCTTTTTCTGTTTCCTTCTCTTATTTTTCTCCCCTAGTTGGCAATTACAATTTGAATCTTCTTATTGTAGAGTTCTGTTTCAAATGCTTAATTTAAATAAAAGGGAGCAGCTTTGATGCCGGTATAACTTACAACTTCCACTCGAGGAGTGTGCTGCTGGTTTTGAAGCTCTGAGATCTGAGGTGTAACTATTGTTGCTCGGGGAGCACGCTCATTCAGTAGTCACTCTTGATGCCGCCCGACTACTCCTGCTACTGTAATGCTGCTTTTCTTAGGGAACAGGTGTGAACTGTTTCATTCTATTGGGGTTGTATCAGTCAGGGTCCCAGCAGGAAACAGATGGTATACTTGAAAGAGGTTAACCCAGCGAGGATTTCTTCATCCATTTAGAGGATCCATTTGAAAAGGTGTGCTGTGGGAGAGCCCCGGGGAGTGGTGTAGTGATCTGGGTCTAAGAGAAGCAGAGTTGTTATCACCTTCAGGACACGGAACTTAGAGACAGTGCTGTAGCTTTAGCTTCTTTGGGAAAAGCAGTCGCTTTGGATGTGTGTGTGTGTGTAAAAGAGTGTTGGAGGGGGAGATTCTTTTTTTTTTTTTTTTAGCAGCACTGAGGTTTGAACTCACAACCTTGTGCTTACCAGGCAGGTACTCTACCACTTGAGCCACACTCCCAGCCCCCCCTAGGGGGAGATTCTTTAACCTGAGATGGCCTTGCAGGGAAGGGGACCCTATTCTTCTTCACAGCCCCAACCAGGTTCCTCAACAACTGAACCCAGTAGGAAGCCAGAGAACTCAGGAGTCTACTGATGTCCTGAGGCAGAGGTCAATATAAATGGAAGATATGCCAGCTCTTTATTCCCCAAGGCACAATTAAGTATCACTTAAACCTAAATTGTGGGTGGAAAACCTGATATTAGTGAGTTTTTAGGTTCTTTCTTTTGGGTCACAGAGAACAATTTCTGCAGTCCTGACAAGATGTCTTTAGGCCATCACTCTGGCTCCCTGTGTCACCTTGTGGAAGGCTGGCCCTCCTTTGCCTCTCTGGAATTGCTGTTCAGGGCAGGCTCCTGCAATGTCTGCTGGTAATCTTCCTCCTCTTTGGAAACCATGAGCCTCCTATTTCCCAGTCCTTACAGTGGCCCTTCTACCTACATTGGAAGCACAGCTTTCCTCTTTCCTCTCTAGACAGTCTGGTTACATGGCTAGTGGACTTACCTCAGCATTATAATACTCACAATGTACAGGGACCAGAAAGTTACCAAGTTAACAGTGGGGGAATAACACAGGGTAGAGCTACAAGTCCAAGAAATGGTTCACACCTCTCTTACTCCACAATCAGGTAAATCACAGGACAAGCATGATGCTAAGACAGCAAGAATTCAGGAAGCAGTGGCCACTAGCTTCTGAGCTCTAGCCACTTGCTGCTATTTGGGAACATGGGCTATTTTAAGATGCACTGGCAATCCGGGTTTTCATGTAAAACCTCTCAACTTTTAAGTGTTGGTCATTGGGAGCTAACGCAAGGCAGTAAATACTGCTTTGTTATATGGAGGGGATAGAGAAATAAACTCTTGTGGGGAGGGAGCTTAGAGTTTACAAAGCTGGTATTGAGAAACATAGGCATGGAGTTCCCTATCCTTTCATTATCCCCATTACCCTTTTGGAGGAACAGGCTGGGCCACGGAAAGGTTGCTGTGTGCATCTGTTCCTTTACCTTTTCATGCTGGGTGTTAAGTTTGGGCACCAAGCAGTGTGGAATAAACACCAGGTAAGCAGTGCCTTGTCGCGGAGGCCAGCTGCTACCTAGCAAAGTCATGAGGAGTTGGATTTGCCTTTCTCAAGAGAGAAGCCCCTGGATCTAGGGAAGTGAGGCTCACTTCATGCTGGTCAGTTCACTGACAAGGCCTTGAGTTCTTGTTGACTGTGCTGCTGATAAAAAATTATTGTCAAGACCAATGTACAAAACTTTTCCTTATATTATCTTTTTATTTTTTAGGTGTTTTTCTTTTTCTTTTTTTTAACTTATTTTTTTTCCTTTTTAAAATTATTGTTGTGCTGGGTGGGGGTACACTGGAGTAGTTGCAAAAGTTCTTACAATGTATCAAATATATCATATTTGAATTCACCCACTCCCCCAATTCCCAGACTAGTCTCAACAGGTTATCATTTTTGCATTTACCATTTACTTATATGTGTATACATTATTTGGACCACCCTCCCTGCCCAACCTCCGGGCAGAGCCTGTTCTCTGATTTTGTAGGAGAAAAAACATAAAACATAGTAAGAAAAACATGGCCTTTTTGCTAGTTTGAGATAAAGATAGCTATACAGAGAGATTCCTAGCATTGCTTCCATGAACTTGTGCATTACAACCCACATTGGTTCATCTCTACCTGACCTCTTCACTACTTTCTGGTCACCTTCCCATGGTGGCCTTGGCCAATGTAAGATTACTATATTCCTCTACAGTGAGCACATCAACCACATCAAGTTTTAGGTTTCCTTTCCTTTCCTATTCTTCCTATGCATGTTCTTCCTTGAGTGTGTGACCTGTGTCCAATGATATCACTGCGTTTGCTTAGTCTATAATCTGCATATGAGAGAGCACATGCTATTTTTGGCCTTCTGAGCCTGGCTAACTTCATGTAATATGATGTTTTCCAGTTCCATCTGTTTACTTGCAAATGATAACATTTCATTCTTCTTTGTAGGTTAGTAAAATTCCATTGTGTATAAATGCCACATTTTCTTAATCCATTCATCAGTAGAGGCACATCTTGGCTGTTTCCTTAGCTTGCTGATTGTGAATAGTGCTGCAATAAACATGGGTGTGCAGGTGCTTTTGCAGTAACCTGAATCGCATTCCTTTGGGTATATTCCTGGGAGGGTATTGCTGGACCACATGGAAGATCGATGTTTAGTTCTTTAAGAAGCCTCCATATTGTTTCCCATAGTGGTTCTACTAGCTTACATTCCACCAGGAGTGTATGAGTGTTCCTTTTTCCTTGCATCCTCACCAACATTTGTTGTTGGTGTTGTTCTTGACAGGGTGAGGTGAAATCTTAGTGTGGTTTTGATTTGCATTTCCTTTATGGCCAAGGATGGTGAGCATTTTTCATGTGTTTTTTTAACCATTTGGACTTCTTTTGAAAAAGTTCTTTTTAGTTCATTTGCCCATTTCTTTATTAGGTCATTGATTTCTGGAGAGTTTAGTGTTTTGGGCTCCCTATATATTCTGGCTATCAGTCGTTTGTTTGATATATAGATAGTAAAGATTTTCTCACACTCTGTGGGTGGTCTCTTCAATTTAGAGACCATTTCTTTTGTTGTGCAGAAGCTTTTTAATTTTATGAAGTCCTATTTGTCCATCCTTTCTCTTAGTTGCTGGGCTGCTGAAGTTCTACTGAGGAAGTCCTTGACTGTGCCTATTGCTTCCAGTGTATGCCCTGCTCTTTCCTGTACTAACTGCAAGGTTTCAGGCCTGATATTAAGGTCCTTTATCCACTTTGAGTTGATATTAACACAGGGTGATAGGAATGGATGTAGTTTCAGTTTTCTACAGGCAGATAACCAGTTTTCCCAGCAACATTTGTTGAAGAGGCTGTCTTTTCTCCATCGTATGTTTTTGGCACCTTTGTCGAAAATTAGATGAACATATTAACATTTATGGTTTCAGTCCTTCTGATTAAGTCTAATACATTTAGAGTTGATTTTTCTTTATGGTGTAAGATAAGGGTCCAATTTCATTCTTTTGCATGTGGTTATCGCATCCAGGTTTTGTAACACCATTCATTGAAGAAACTATCCATTCCCCACTGTGTATTATTGGTGTCCTTTTGAAAATCAGTTGACTGTATAAGCCTCAGATTATTTCTGCTCTAGGTTCATCTATGTGTTCTGTTCATCTATGTCTATGCATCTGTTTTCCTGCCAGTACCACATTGTTTTAATTGCTAAAGCTTTGTAATATGGTTTGATATCAAGAAATATAATCTCTCCCACTTTATTCTTTTTTCTCAAAACTGTTTCGGTTATTTGTATTTGGGGTCTTTTTGTGGTACTACAAAGATTTTGTGGGACTTTTTTCTACTTTTGTGAAAGATGCCACTGAAATTTTGACAGGGAGTATATTGACTATGTAGATTTTTGGGGATGCTATAGACAGTTTGATGATAGGAATTCTTTCAATTCATGAACATGGGACATCTTTCCATTTATTTGTTTTTTTCTTCAGTTTCTTTCACCAATGTTTTATCAGTGTACAGATAGTTACCTCTTTCGTTAAATTTATTTATAAATTTCTTCTGATTTTTAATGCTATCATTAATAGAGTTATTTTCTTAATTTTCTTTTTGAAAGAAATGCCACTGATTTTTGTATGTTGATTTTGTATCATGCAACTTTACAAATTTGTAACTTGGATTCATTTAATAATTCTAATAGCTTTTAAGTGGCATCTTTAGAACTTTTCACATATAGGATTATGTCATCTGCAAATATTGACAGGCAACAAAAGCAAAAGTAAGCAAGTGGGACTACATCAAGCTGAAAACCATTGCACAGGAAAGGAACAGCTAACAAAATGAAAAGGCAACTTATGGATTGAGAGAAAATATTTGCTAACATATATCTGATTTGGGGTTAATCTTATACAAGTCAGTAGCAAAATAATAATAATCTGCTTAAAAAGTGGACAAAGGACTTGAATAGACATTTTCCAAAGAAGATGTACAGAGGGTCGAGGTACAGAAAAAGGAGCTCAACATTACTAATCATCAGGGAAATGCAAATAGAAACCACAGTGAAATGTCATCTCCCATCTGTTAGGATAACTGTTTACCAGAAAGAGCAAAGATAACAAGTATTGGTGAGAGTATAGAAGAAAGGAACCTCTATATACAGTTGGTAAATCAGTATAGACATTATTGAAAACAGTATGGAAGTTTCTCAATAAAATTAAAGATATAACTTCCATATCATCCAGCCATCTCACTACTGGGTATTATCCACAGAAATGAAATCAGCATGTCTAAGTGATATTTGCATTTCCAGGTTCATCACAGCATTATTCACAATTGACAATTTGTGGAAACAACCTAAGTGTCCACTGAGAGATGGATAAAGAAATAGGGAATCTATCTATCTATCTATGAATGAGTATTATTCAACCTTAAAACAGGAGCTGTCTTGCCATTTGAGATAACATGTATGAACCTGGAGAACATCATGCTAACTGAAATAAGCCAGATACATGAAAAAAATACTGTATGATCTCGTTTATAGGTGGGAAAAATTTGAATTCATAGAAGCAGAGAGTAGAGAGTGGTTGCCATAAGCATAGGTAGAGGAAATGGTATGTGTTGGTGAAAGGAACAAATTTTCAGTAAGGTAGGATGAATAAATTCTAGTGATCTATTATGCTACATGGGGACATAATACATTATTTTGTATTGTATACTGGAAATTTCTGTGATCCTAAGTATTCTCACCACAAAAGAGATGTGAAGATATTTTCTCTCATGTATGAAAGATAGAGTCAAATACAAATAGAAGATATTATATATATATATGTATATAATGTATGCATGTATATGACATGTTTCCAAAAGCAGGATGGTTAGAGGAGACTAAGGAAGGAGAAAAAGAAGAAAAGAATGATAGAGAATGACTAATACTGAAATACATCAGATCTGTGTAGAAAGAAGACATAATGAAACACACTAAAAACTGGTGAACAATACAGGGTATGGGGAAAAGGGTAAGGAAGAGTAATAGAGGTGGTAAGACTGATTAATGTACCATATATTTACAGGTAAAATACCAAGGCAAAACCCCACTGAACAATAAACAGACACTTAAATGATGAAGGACAAGAATGTAAAACAAGTCATGTTAAAGGGAGGGTAGTAAAAGAAGGGGGAGGTAAATGAAGAGGGTACCTGAGGGAGAATATGGTTGAGCTACTTCTGTAGAGGTATGAATATGGAACATTGAAAGCTGTCAAAATCATTTTAACAACAGAAGTGAGAAAAGAGGGAGAACAATGGAGGAGATGAACCAATTGGGGTACAATATATGTATATATGGAAATGTCACAATGGAATCCCCTGTATAACTATCATACAATAATAAAAACATTAACTATAAGAAACAAAAAGAGATGTGAAGAGATGGATATGTTAATTAGCCTAACTAGTTTACTATACATGTTTATCAAATCACATATTGTATACCTTAAATACATACAATTTGGACTAAAAAAGTAACTCGAGCTCCACAGTATCTCATTGGACAATCCTGTTGGTTTCTGCTCATCACAGATAGTTCAGAACTTTTGGAACATTGAAATGTCTTTGGGTCACCATTTTCATACCCTTGAGCAGACATTGGAAACCAAAAGACTGGCTTGAGACTGTCTGGTGTCTTCCTTTCAACCCTCCTGCTGAGAAGGCACCCTCCTCACCTGAGGGCAAGGAGAACCCACCATAGCAGGATAGACTAAATGCCAGGTAGGGATACGTTCATTTAGTTCTGATGAATTTGCAGCAAATAAAAGCAAATACAGGTAATTTTTTGTTACTCTGATAAAGTAGACTAACTAGTCTAAATGTCTAACTAGTAAGTTATGCTAAATGTAAGCTATTTAGACTCTTTGTAATTGACAAGGAAAGGGAGTATACTATGGGAGGAAATGACTGGACTAAAGAATCTTTACATTTCTTCACAAACTCATTTCTCTCGGGTATACCTTGCTCATGACTGCAGGGCTGCACACACTAACATGCTTAAGGGTTGGGGTTCAGGGGACTGATACTGCTCCTTCTTAAAGAACTAGACTGTACTTGGGTATAAATCCCTTTCCTTTGTCTTCACTGAACAGTTAGATTTTAGAGATACCATGGAAAAGTGGGGTGTTTGGGGGTGCTTCCTTATGTCAGGCTTGGTGCTATGGTTGGAGATTCATGGGTGAGTAAAATAGACGCAGTCCCTGCCCTTGTGGGATTACTCTGGTGCTCATCAATATGGGGTAATATAAATTGGGTAATTTTAATTATAACACATGGCTTGCTCCCCATCCTGTGTTCTATTACATAGATCTTTTCGGCTCCTGGCCTTCTTCCAGGTGGTGGAAGCTGGCTTAGCTATTCCTGACTATAGGGACATCATTTCCCCTCAAATTCCAGGTCCAACAGTGGAGGAACCATGGTGGTTCTTCCACCAGCTTGCATGAGTCAGCTCATCAGGCTTAATTTCATCTTTGAAGACAATTTTCTTCCCCAGGGAGGCTCTGTTTACCTACATGTGTCTGGTATTACCCTACCTTATTCCCAAAGGGTAAACAGATTAGAGTGCAGCATAATAACCCCAGATACATAACCTAGAAATGGGGTTGTGGTGGTGTGCCACCTGTCAATAATAAACTTGCAACTTCCTCCTTTTAGAGAAAAGAATGAGAGTTCACATGCTGTTGCAGAAAATAGGACAGCAGAGCAGGTCTGGGGCCTGTCATTTCTGAATATTACCTTTAAGAAACACATTATATTTAGAAACATAAATCTTCACTTGAACTTTAACTTAGGCACCCCTTGAGGTTTGGTGCAATGTCTCAGAATTACTGAGGATTGACTCCATTGGGTAGAAGAATATTTTAAAGTGATCGAGGGCTGGCAGCTTAGCTCAAGTGGCAGGACTTTTGTCTACCAAGCTTGAAGCCCCAGGTTCGATCCTCTATAGTGAAAAAAAAAGCATTAATGTAATTAAGTAATCTAAAAATTAGCTTGCCACTCATTTTCCATGTGACAAGCATTGAGCACATATTTTGTATTAGATATAGAGCTAAGTTATTGAGAATAAAGAAAGTGACTTAGGAACTTACTCATAAAGCTGTATTGTAATGAATTTTGGTATTTAAACATTTATTACAATTATTTATTGTATAATTCATATGTAAGTATGGATTATGTATCATGTGTCACTTTATCAGCCACAATTCATTTGGAAAAGCAGTGCCATAATGTGTGTTATGGTATAAAGACTAGATGATGGGGGCTGGACACAGGTCATTGGTGTACTACTTGCCAGCCTGCATGAAATCCTGGGCTTCTATCTTCAGTGCACACACATACCCAGCTGTGAGAGGAGGTGGGGAAGCAGAGCACTGGAAGTGAAAGTCTGCATCAGGGAAGAGTGGGCCCCGGAGTGGGTGCAAGTCAGAGCTTACAGTGGAGGAGCTGGAGAAGGGGCCCATGGGAAGCTATGGCCTTGTGAGCCACTGCTTAAGGTCTGCTGTGAGGCTGGGGCACTGGGACAGCAGCTCCATCTGTCAGAAAGGAAAGCTAGAACCAGAACAAAGGAGTGAGGGCCAGCTGAGACCCTTGGGATGCTTACATCTCTCACCATGCCCAAATCTGGTCATGTTTCCTTTTTACTTCTGCATTCCAAATTTTTGTACAAGTTTCTTTATTTTGGCCAACTGTAGCTGGGAACCACACAGAGAAGATATTTTGAGAAGCACAGTTTGCATCTTTAATGGACTTGACATTCACAATCCAGCAAAATGATGATAGAAGGAAACGCACACACACACACACACACACACACACACACACACACACACAATTGGCCTGTTGTGATCTATTATAAAACGTTCCTGAGATGGCTCCATACATACATTTACACATACCCTAAGATTTCTAAGATTTTGTTCCCTTTCAATAGTAACATATTTTTAAATAATGTTAAATAGGACTTTTTTAGGCAACTGTCATATCTCTCTTGGGTGCATCACATTTGGCAGAAAATGCTTGTCTCAAGTGCTTAAAATAGTACACATAACCCCTGACAAATACTGTACAATTTCCTCTATTTCAGAGCCTGCATGGATGTCAACAGACTTCCCAGCAGTTAGAAGCTCTCCTAAGTCACAGTGCCTGTTTTCCTGTTAGGTGTTCCGTTATTGTTGAGCAAAATCCATTTAGAGAACACGCACAACTTTGTTTAACTCTGAAGTCCTCCTGAGAACAGGCAACAAATGTTGGCGTTCTCTAACGACAAGCACAAGGTTTGATTTGGCAAGGGCTGCAGAATCAGAGGTAGGAAAAACCATCTGGGACTTTTCTTAAAGATGGCTGGAGGTGTTTGACCACAGGATCCTTAAAGCTCTTAGGGAAAGACTTCTGAAACAAACTCATAATTACAGCAAAAGGAAATTCAGATTTCTGCATTCACAATTTTTTTCTTATATCAAAAGGAGGCCTCTCTTATGTTCTGAAAGTCTTATTTCAATACTCCTTTTTGCATTAGTTGATAAAAAAAATCCTCTGGGTGAAGCAGGGACACACACTTGGCCAAGAAGGAACTGGGTTTCTGTCCATAGTTTTTATTATTTATGACCTTGAACTATTATCCATTGTAAACCTGTTTCTCTTTTTTGCTAAATGGGCACCTTATAGTATTTTTTTGAGGACTAAATGCAATAAGTATTTCAAGCACTTAGCTAATTGTAAATACTCAATAAATGTTAATTTCTTTACTATTCTGTTCAGCACAAATTTATTTTATTACGGCAATAATGTACTTTTCTCTCCTAAAACTATCACTAAGCGGCTTTTGTGGACATTGATTTTCTTCGTAAATAAAGACTGATGCTTCCTGTGGAGGTAATAATGGATTTGCTGCAAGGCTGATGACTGGCTGTCCCTTCTGTGTTTTGCATCGGGGTTGAGGAGAGACCTTAGCTAAATAAAGGTTATCAGAACAACAGGCTGCTGGAGAGATGGGAAAAACATCCTCTTTCTATTTACTTTTTGAGAGATGTTTGGTATTACTTATGGAATGACTGGAATATTGTTTTGCTTAGCAGCAGGAAGAAAGGCTAAAGTTTTTTCCCCTCAAACTTACGTATTTGTTTAAGTGGGCAAATACAATAGTATCATTCATTGTGCACAACGTGAGCACATTGTGTGTGAACATGTTGTGGAATGGTTATATCCAGCTTATTGAAATATGCATTACCTCACATGGTTGTCGCACATGTCATGAGAACATTTAAATCCACTCTCTTAGTGTTTTTGAGAACACAATATAGCATCAATCTGTTCAAGCATCCCATCATCAGATTGATTCAGAAATGTCTAAGAAGTGAACAGAGCTGTTTTCTGTCATGATCATTGATCAACTAGATTCCTCACCTGGCATATTTATGCTTTTTTTAAAACTCTAGACATAAGTCAAACAACTTGATGCTTTCTTATTGTCTCTGGAGATATTTCTCAACTGCAAATATCACATTCCTACTAAAAACAACAGAATCCAGAAAAAAAAAAAACTAAAGTCTTACAGTACCTCAAATAAAATATTTTCCTTATGTTTATGTAGAAAGTTTCTAGCTAGGATATTGCATTGCCAGATTATTCCTCACTATCCCAGGGGAAACTCAAATGTGAGCCAAGTTCCAGATTTAAATGATATTTTCTTGGAAATTATTTAAATAAGACATAATATAATGTACTACTGAGGCCATAATTTATTTCAGTGTTACCTTCATGTTGAAAAAGAGTTAAACAGCTCCTGGGTATAGCTTATGAATTAGGAGAACTTGTCTCCATAGATAATCACTAAATTTTATAGAACTTACATATAAAGTTATACTGCAATCATAAATCATACACTTTAGGATATCAAATGTATCTGTTTTAACTTTTACTGGGCCTCCAAATTTTCTAGGAGTTCCTTATTTGAGATGACAATCATCAGTATTAAACTGATTCAAACTGGGTTCTGTCTAAATGGACATTACATAAGATATCAGAAGACATGACTCTTCCATGTCACCTCTTTGGGCTACAGTAGCTTTGTTTATGAAATGATGATCTCTGATGGTCTCAGGAGATCACCACAAGTACATACAAGTCACTGGAAGATACCCTTGTTGATTAGGTTTTCTTAAATTAAATACCCAGTTACTCCTTTAGGAAGTGCATTTACTCCTTACGTGTTATTTCATTGATTTTACTATACAAAATTCATTTCCAATCTCTTGCCAGGGTTCTTTTCTCCTTCTTAATAATGGTTCGCTTGTTAGTCCTTGTGATAGATACTAGGACAAAAATAAAAAAAATCACAAAATAAATGGAGTTGGAAGGGACTGTGACAGATCATCTGGCTCAGCCATCTGCAATTGCAGCATGCTTTGGTGTTCATTTGCTCTATAAATAACCAGGAGTATCCAGCCAACTGCATATCACTTTAACATGGCCAACAGTGCTGGTCACACTTAGCAACTTTTCCCTTTATTTATCCTTGGAACTCTTTTGATTTTTTTGGCTGGAGTTTCAGGAAAACCATCTGACTCCAGTCTGGAGTCTGAAATGAAGAGCTGTGGGGAACTGGGTTTGGTAGGTGAGGCAAAATCCCGAGAGCTTCCAGATCTAGCTTCCCTACTCCTGCTTCTATCTCTGTTTTGAGGGTGGGCTCATCTCTGCCTTTGATCTCTTGTTTCATATCCATTTTTGTGGTGCTGAAAGGGATAATGTTAGAGCTAAGCATAGACTAGGATAGAAGATGACAACACAAATCTAGAACAAGAATTCCTTGTGTCTTGCTTACTGTTATTTTATGTACAACTTGAATAGGTCCTGGTACATGGTAGGTCCTTGGTAAAATGGTCAGTGAATTTACAAGCTTGCTTTTGTCCTCCCCCTTTTCTCTATTTTCTTTCCATGGTCTTCCCTCTCCCCATCTTTCTGCTTATCTTAATCTCTCACCTGTAAAAATTCAAATTAAGACAAAAATAATGTTGATACAGGGGTCTATCAGCCATTGCTTCTTGATTAGAAAAAAAATGGAATGTTTGGTGACTGTGTGAACTGGACATTGTAAAGGAGCCTCTAGGAGAAATATTTCTCTAGCAATCTATGTGCTTATTTGTGAGCAAGGATATCCAGAGAAATAAAGCTTACATAAACTAGATTATTTCAAGCCAAAATTCCACCTTGAGATGTTTCAGAGAATGATTGAGCAACTTGGGTAAGAAGCTGTCACTTAGCAGCCAATTCATATCCCTACATTCCTGCCCAATGGACCCAGTCACCAGGGGAGTCATGATGCCCTGTAGAAGAGGCCTGCCTTGTTCTTTGGTCCATGCCAACTCCAGTCCTTGCAATGATTCTCTTTCTTCTGCTCAGTCAGTGTCCCCAGGGAGATTCCTGATGTCAGGGATGCAAAGGGCTATTCAGCAATGCTTCTTTCTTTTGCAGTTCTCCCCCGAATCACCAGAGAACAAATCACAAAATCTTATTATATGTCTGACACTTCTTTCTCCTCCAGCTTTCTTCATCTCCAGCTCCCTACTTGTAGCCAACACTCCAACCACATCAAACTCTACTCTTTCCTGAGCCCCAGCATGCTCTTTTCAATCTGCCATAGAAAAGACAGAGGAGGAGGATTCTAGCATGTGTCAGGCTCAGAAAAGTGACCCTCCCAAAGACATCCATTGTTAATCCTGAACCTATGAATGTTGCTTTATAAGGAAAAAAGAAGTAAAGGATCTTTGCATATGTGAAGTTAAACATCTTGCAATGGATCATCCAAATGGATCGTAAATATGATCCCATGCTCTTAGCAAAGGGAGATTTGACCCACACAGAGGAGGAAGCACCACGAAGGAGACAGAGATTGATGGCATATGGGAACAAGTCAAGGAGTGTAAGCTGCTGGAAGAAGCAAGGAATACATGTCCCTGAGAGCCTCTGGAGGGAGTTCAGCCTGCAGACCTCAATCTGGCGACACGGTTTCTGACTTCTGGCCTTCAGAACCTTGAGAAAGTTCATTCTTGTTGCTGTCATCTATCAAGCTTGCAGCAATTTGTTATAGTAAGTGTTGTAACACCTTCTTTTACCCTTCTTTTATACTTGGCTAGCACCTACTTAATCTGGGTATCTCAGATCTGATGCCACTTCTCCCCGGAAGTTCTCTGTATCCCCCTTGGGTCCCAGTTACATGGCCCCTTAGAATATTCCCACAGTAGCAGGGATCCCACCTGCTTTCACCGTAAATGTTTCTTGTTTATTCCATCCCTAAGTCTTGGCAATGTGAGGGCAGGGATTGGCTTTTGGAATCCATCCCCCAAGTTTCTTTATGGGCTGGCATGCATTAGGTTCTTCACATGTGTACAGAGACCTGTGCCTTCCATCATTCCACCAGCCACTTCCAATTAGAATAAAATTTTACCATAGCATATTTCTTTGCAATTTTTGATTGGGGAAATAATCACATATTCTGTTTTCAAGATTCAAGGCAACTTTCCTCCTGTATCCTATTGAGTTCAGAGGCTGCTATAGCCTTCAGCTCTCAATGTGGGATGCTATAATCCCCCATGCTTGGTTGATGGTCTCCAGCATAGCCTTCCTCTCTGCACCTTCATGCTTTTATTGGTGAGAACCCTTGTCCTCAATCCCTTTCTTGCTGGTCCCACTGGATAGAGAGGTATGGAGTCTATTCCCAGTCTCCTCTCATGTGAAGGGGTGACCTCAGTTTTTTGGCCAATTCCTTCATGTTCTTTAAGAAGTAGCTTTTCCTGCTTCTTATCCCTAATGCTGATCCAAGATGTGGAATTAGTTCCATTGTGTGTGATTTGTGTGGGTAGACCAGTCCTACTATGGAGTCAATATTTGCTGAGATTAACCTCCTGGTGTTTCTGGGTTCTGTGAGGTAAAACTGACTGGGCTTTTGAATTCTAGGTTTCATGAATTCAGACATCAAGGGTTGAGGGGCTGAGCTAGAGTGATGATGTTGGGAATTGTGTGGTAAGGGATGAGTTCAAAAGACATTATGTTGCTGTGTGGCTTTCCGTCCCATATCAGCCTGGAATTTCTATGTAAGCATAAATGATCATTGATAATGAGTTTGTAACTATTTGGCTGCTAGAAATTTTAGGCCCTTACATAGTCCTCCTTTTAGTTTTTCCTTCTGGGGAGCCCTAACAAGTGGTCTTTGTCTCCCCAGCAATTCCATCCCTGTCTCCAGGTCCAGCAGCTCCATCAAGGCCTGCCTCTATTACCACCTGAAGCTCCAGTCCAATCCTACAGCCTCATACAAAGGCTTCACTGCTGGGGCTGCCATCATTCCTAATTAGGTTAGGACATTTGTTTACCTCCAAACACAGAGTTAGATGAAACATGGATTTTATTCGGACTTTAGTAAGGAGGGAAAACACCACAGGAAATAACTTACAATTAACCACAATACTTGACTATTTTTCTACATATCACAGTCCCAATTTGGCCTTTGTCCTGTGCCCCTCAGCCTGACATCTCCCACCACTACTGGGGTTCTGAGCAAGTTACTTTGACAATTATCATGTATCTCAGAGAAGGAAGGAACTCCTCAGACTAGGTTCTGAAAGATCCAAATGTCTTTTTTCTTCAAGAGACCCACACAAGGTTGTGTGGGATGGTGCCCAGCAGGCCCACATCTGTGCATTCTGGCTTAATCACCATTTGTAAAAGCACAGCACTAGAGCCAACAGCAGTCTGGCTCAGAATCTCTTTACATTCTCTCCTCCAATGTAAGCTAAAGATTTTCTGGCAATCTTTTTAATGTCAGGCCTCCAGTGACTATAAAAAGCTAACACAACAAACCAAATCAAACCAGCAACTACTCCACGAGAAAGGACAATTGAAATTTAGTACACTGTGTAGATTATACAGAACCTGAACAAATATCTTCTTTTCTTGTACATTTCTTTTTCCTCTTCTCTCCTCTCCACATAAGGGTATGGAGGCATTTTTACTGCATCTCTACCCAGCACACTCAACTGTCTCAAAGATCTTGTCTAAATTATGACTTCAAAATTTGCCCCAAGATCAATTAATCAATCCTTTACATTTGTGGAATTAAAGAACCCATTTTGTTGATTTTCCCCTTGAGAAATTAAGTGTATCAATGGAGTTTTATTCAGGAAGAACAAATCATTATGTCATTTTCAAGAAATGGATGGAACTGGAGTTTCACCATGTTAAGTGAAATAAGCCAGACTCAGAAAGACAAATATCACATGTTCTCTCTCATATGTGGAATATAGATTAAAAAGAAAGACATAGAAGTAGAAGAGACACAATTTGAGATAAAGAATGGGAGAAGGGGGAAGCAAGAGAGGACAATGGGGGGTGAATATGATAAAGCACATTGTATACATGCATAAAAGTGTCATAATGAAATCTTTTATTTTGTACAACTAATATGTGTTAATACAAGTGAATGGCAAAAAATTATGTGTTCCACAATTGAATTTCTGATTCAACCTCTCATGAGGCTTAAAAAAGACTTTGAAAAATTATTATCTGTCTTTTAAAAAATAAATAAATCAGACTGGGGGTGTTGCTCAAGTGATGAGTGCTTGCCTAGCAAGTGTAAATCAAAACAAAAGACCAGATATTTTTGGGGTTTCTGCTCATTAAGGTTTCAAAAACCTTAGTTTCCAGGTTTTAGTGATAAAATAAACTCTTTCCTTTATGTAATTCTGGCAGAACATGGGACTTCCTGATACAATGGATGAAGCTTAAAGCTTTCCACTATGGGTAAGTGAAATGGTGTGTTACTGATCAGGTGTGTAGTGCCAAGAATTCTGGGAGAATGGTTCTGGATGGTATGATAAGCACTTGATTGATAGCTTTTTAAAAATTTTTAGCTTCAATTGACAAATGTAGATATGAATATATTTCTTGCTTTCATTGTTTCCAACCTAACAGCAAACATGAATAGTCAAACAATGCTTTCCTGCCATTGGAAAATATTAGAGCGACTATTTCATTTTAGGAGGTAGGAGGTAGGAGGTAGGACATTGGTCAATTCAGGTTTATCCCAAACAGAAGAATTGCTTTGTAAGACTTTCTAAAAAAGTAGAATCCTAGTGGGCTGGGGATGAAGCTGTGGTAGAGACCTGCTTTGCATGCTTGAGACCATGAGTTCCATCCCTAGTGAGGGAAAAAAGATAGATTCCCATTTGAAATTGCATTTTCCAAAATTTACTGGTTTCAGGATTTTTCATACCTTACAGTTTTCAGAGTAGTCTAGATTGGACAACTGAGCAGATCATCTTAGAACAATTTAAAAACCACATCAACATTCCATTAATGCAAGGTGAAAACAACTGTTAAAATCATTATCTTTATTACTCAGTGTTTTTCTAGAATTTGATAATATGAAGCAAGGTCTCCCCAATAACACTGTATTCCATTTTCATCATTATGCTTAATTACGTTAGTCTTTATCCGCATATGTACACAATCTAATCCATTAAATATAATTTTATTTCAATTACTAAAGTGTTTTAGTTTTGAAACTACTCTAGAGGGTTGTTTTGTTTTCTCAGGTAATAAGCAAATATCCATTT
The DNA here is from genome assembly GCF_047511655.1 of Castor canadensis. Classification (NCBI taxonomy): domain Eukaryota; kingdom Metazoa; phylum Chordata; class Mammalia; order Rodentia; family Castoridae; genus Castor; species Castor canadensis. Next base: position 8,658,819 of record NC_133394.1, on the reverse strand, counting down.
TATCATCCTTATTAAAATGAGCTGCCTTTTCTTATCAGTTGTTGACAAAGGTAGTAATAGTGATTATAGTTCTTGATGTTTACTTAGTATATTACACAAAGTCTGATTTTCTGTTTGCTAATAAATTTTCTCCTTTCTCTTTGTTTTTCTTGTTTCTAGACCTTTCTGTCATTGAGAGGTAAATACTTACCACATTAACATTACCCTTTAATCGTTGAGAAATGCGTTCGTTGATGTCTTTTTAAATCTTTAAATAAGCTTCTCTTTCAATTTCAATCCACAGGAAGTAAGACTCTTTAGCTTATTAATGACTTATTTATTGACACCCATTTTCTTGTTGGATTAAAAATATAATTATATTGGCATATGCTTGATGAACTACTTAGTAAATCACTTCAATGTTCTTATACTCCTATCTTCAATTTAAGGTGATGAAAATTAATCAATCTGCTGTCAGTACACTAAAATGTAACTCTTCCCTACTGGGTCTCAATAACCTTCATGCATCTGCTAGCTAAAATGCAATTATAATTTCTCATTGTTTCAGAAAAAGTAGGGAAATGACTATTATATATAATCTCTAAAAATAGCCTCAATTTTCACCCTCTTCACTCCAACTCATTTGAATTTGTGAGAACCTTAGTTATTTTTTTGAATCTTTTTTTTTAGGGATTAATAATAAGAGTATAGGATAAATATATTTGCAAACCACATACTCAACAAAAAACTTGTATCTAGACATACATAGAAAGAACCCTCAGAACTCAGGCGTTTTATGACAGACAATGTGATTATAAAATGGATAAAAGTCAGGAAGAGACATTTTATCCAAGGAAGACAGGAAAGGCAAATAAGCACACATGTGAAAAGTTGTTCAACATCACTAGCCATTAGGTAGATAAAAGTTAATACCACCATGAGATATTACCACACAGCTGTATGATCAGCTAAAATTGAAAACAAAGGCAGTACTAAGTGCTAGTGAAGATGAGGAGGAGATAGACCTGTTGTACATTACTGGTGGGAATGGGAATTGGCACAGCCACTCTGGAAACTTCTTCTGGCAATTTCTTTTAAAACTAAATACATATTTAGCTTATGCTCTAGGAATTTCACTCTTGGCATTTGTCCCAGAGAAATAAAAACCTATGCTCATGTAAAGTCCTGTACATGAATGTTCACAGCAATGGTATTTGTCATAATGCAAAACTGCAACCCAAACGTGTCTCGGTGAGTGAATGGCTGGACAAACTCCTGTACATCCATATAATGGAATATGACTGAGCAATAAAAAGGGAAAAATGCCCTATTGAGACCAGCCAAAACTTGGATGGACCCAAAGGGCATTATGATTGGTGAATAAAAAGCTAATCTCAAAATGTTATACACTGTATGATCACATTTATCTAGCATTCTTGAAATGCTAAAACTATAGAGACGGAGGTAGAGCAGTGTTGTAGAGGCAATGAGGTTGGGTAAAAATAAAGGAGCAGCATGAGGGAGCCATTTTGTGGTGGTAGAACAGCTCTGCATCCTGATGAATGCATGAATCCCTCATGGATCCTATGAAGCTTACATGGGATCAGATTGCATAGAACTACCAATCTACCTCCCTACTTCCCTGCCTGTCTACCTACACACACACACACACACACACACACACACACACACACACACACGTGCGCATGTGCTATTGAAAACTGAGCAAAGTCTGTGGTCTGGTTAGCAGCATTGTGATGTAAATTACGCTTTCGTAATGTGCTACAAATACATAAGATTGTTGTCATTGAGTGAAGGTTTCAAGGAACTCTTTGTACTGTGTTTATATACTGTTTTTATAACTTCCCATGAATCTACAGCTGTTAAAGGTAAAAATATATGTATTAAATAATTTAAAATACCATTGATTAGCCATTTCAAGAAGATACTGCATATAAAATTCTTTGGAGTAGTAATTTCTGAAACACATTCATAGAGTCATTTTTATAATGCATGCCTTAAGTGATAATACTGGATTTTTTATTAATTAATTGTAGCTTAATATGATCAAATAAACCTGACAATCAGGATGTATTTGCTGTCATGGTATATGCCTTGTCTCATGAAGTAGTGCTGTATGTTTGGTGTCTGTCCTTTTGGGAGGAAGGATTTAGGATCAGCAGGAGGGATTATTGGGGATGGAGGTGTTTCTAGATAAACCCATGGATTCGTAGGAACTCTATGTAATGTGAAGAATAGGAAGTCTTTAGCAGGCAGACTCATGGACTCTTAGTGGGTGACCATAACAGTGATGGCTCTTGTGGGTGGCCTAACACCTGGCTTACAGAATCCCTGAGGATTTAATCACTGACTCTTGTAACAAGTAAGCCCCCATTCCAGCATGACACTAGTGTATGGTAGCACTGGTTTTCCCATTGTTCTTGACAACATGAGGTGGAGTTATCCTTCACAGCTCTCTTTTTTTTGTGTGCCCCAAACCTGGTTTATCAGTAAATGCTGTTGACTAAGTGCCTTGCTTCCTACTTTACAGAGAAAATGAGTTAGAAAAAACCTTCATGCACACCAATGACCACATTAATTCACCACCAGTATCCCTTCATTGTTACCCTTCCCGTTACTATAGAATCCCAGGTGAAGAATCCACGCTCATCTCAAATTTGTTTCTTCACTTGTGGAACAGGTGACATTCCTTCTCAACTACTCAAAGGCATGACTCCAGCAATTCTTCCCATCTCATGCATTGTCAGTTTTCCGTTTTCTCCTGAATTATTCCATCCAAGGTACAAGCATGTTGTTAATTCGACCTTCTTAAATATTTATCCTCTTGCTCTACTGTTTTGCCAGGTTTTCCTTCATTTCTTTCCTCCATTTGGAGAACTATTTCTCAAAAGTGTTGGCTGTGTTGATGGTTTCCAATGCTGGTCTTCCTAGTATTTTGAGAACCTACTTTCTACTTCACTGTAAGTTGTATCTTAGTCTCCTTAGATGGTTGGTCTTCTTTGCAATCCTTTAATCCACAGGTCTCAGCGCTTGTCCTCTTGTTCTGTCAACTCTAGTTGCCTTGGTCATTTCAGTCTCAGCACTTTTTTTTTTCCCTTTTTCTTTTATTATTCACGTGTGCATACAAGGCTTGGTTCATTTCTCCCCCCTGCCCCCACCCCCTCCCTTACCACCCACTCTGCCCCCTCCCTCTCCCCCCCCAATACCCAGCAGAAACTATTTTGCCCTTATTTCTAATTTTGTTGTGGAGAGAGTATAAGCAATAATAGGAAGGAACAAGGGGTTTTGCTGGTTGAGATAAGGATAGCTATACAGGGCATTGACTCACATTGATTTCCTGCATGGGTGTTACCTTCTAGGTTAATTCTTTTTGATCTAACCTTTTCTCTAGTACCTGTTCACCTTTTCCTATTGGCCTCAGTTGCTTTAAGGTATCTGCTTTAGTTTCTCTGTGTTAAGGGCAACAAATGCTAGCTAGTTTTTTAGGTGTCTTACCTATCCTCACCCCTCCCTTGTGTGCTCTCGCTTTTATCATGTGCTAAAGTCCAATCCCAATGTTGTGTTTGCCCTTGATCTAATGTCCACATATGAGGGAGAACATACGATTTTTGGTCTTTTGGGCCAGGCTAACCTCACTCAGAATGATGTTCTCCAATTCCATCCATTTACCAGCAAATGATAACATTTCGTTCTTCTTCATGGCTGCATAAAATTCCATTGTGTATAGATACCACATTTTCTTAATCCATTCGTCAGTGCTGGGGCATCTTGGCTGTTTCCATAACTTGGCTATTGTGAATAGTGCCGCAATAAACATGGGTGTGCAGGTGCCTCTGGAGTAACCTGTGTCACAGTCTTTTGGGTATATCCCCAAGAGTGGTATTGCTGGATCAAATGGTAGATCGATGTCTAGCTTTTTAAGTAGCCTCCAAATTTTCTTCCAGAGTGGTTGTACTAGTTTGCATTCCCACGAACAGTGTAAGAGGGTTCCTTTTTCCCCCGCATCCTCACCAACACCTGTTGTTGGTGTTGCTGATGATGGCTATTCTAACAGGGGTGAGGTGGAATCTTAGCGTGGTTTTAATTTGCATTTCCTTTATTGCTAGAGACGGTGAGCATTTTTTCATGTGTTTTCTGGCCATTTGAATTTCTTCTTTTGAGAAAGTTCTGTTTAGTTCACGTGCCCATTTCTTTATTGGTTCATTAGTTTTGGGAGAATTTAGTTTTTTAAGTTCCCTATATATTCTGGTTATCAGTCCTTTGTCTGATGTATAGTTGGCAAATATTTTCTCCCACTCTGTGGGTGTTCTCTTCAGTTTAGAGACCATTTCTTTTGATGAACAGAAGCTTTTTAGTTTTATGAGGTCCCATTTATCTATGCTATCTCTTAATTGCTGTGCTGCTGGGGTTTCGTTGAGAAAGTTCTTACCTATACCTACTAACTCCAGAGTATTTCCTACTCTTTCTTGTATCAACTTAAGAGTTTGGGGTCTGATATTAAGATCCTTGATCCATTTTGAGTTAATCTTGGTATAGGGTGCTATACATGGGTCTAGTTTCAGTTTTTTGCAGACTGCTAACCAGTTTTCCCAGCAGTTTTTGTTGAAGAGGCTGCTATTTCTCCATCGTATATTTTTAGCTCCTTTGTCAAAGATAAGTTGGTTATAGTTGTGTGGCTTCATATCTGGGTCCTCTATTCTGTTCCACTGGTCTTCACGTCTGTTTTTGTGCCAGTACCATGCTGTTTTTATTGTTATTGCTTTGTAATATAGTTTGAAGTCAGGTATTGTGATACCTCCAGCATTGTTCTTTTGACTGAGTATTGCCTTGGCTATTCGTGGCCTCTTGTGTTTCCATATAAATTTAACAGTAGATTTTTCAATCTCTTTAATGAATGTCATTGGAATTTTGATGGGAATTGCATTAAACATGTAGATTACTTTTGGGAGTATCGACATTTTTACTATGTTGATTCTACCAATCCATGAGCATGGGAGATCTCTCCACTTTCTATAGTCTTCCTCAATCTCTTTCTTCAGAAGTGTATAGTTTTCCTTGTAGAGGTCTTTCACATCTTTTGTTCGGTTTACACCTAGGTATTTGATTTTTTTTGAGGCTATTGTAAATGGAATTGTTTTCTTACATTCTTTTTCCGTTTGCTCATTGTTAGTCTATAGAAATGCTAATGATTTTTCTATGTTGATTTTATATACTGCTACCTTGCTATAGCTATTGATGATGTCTAGAAGCTTCTGAGTAGAGTTTTTTGGGTCTTTAAGGTATAGGATCATGTGGTCTGCAAATAGGGATATTTTGACAGTTTCTTTACCTATTTGTATTCCTTTTATTCCTTCTTCTTGCCTAATTGCTCTGGCTAGGAATTCCAGTACTATGTTGAATAGGAGTGGAGATAGTGGGCATCCTTGTCTGGTTCCTGATTTTAGAGGGAATGGTTTCAGTTTTTCTCCATTAAGTATAATGCTGGCTGTAGGTTTGTCATATATAGCTTTTATAATGTTGAGGAACTTTCCTTCTATTCCTAGTTTTCTTAGAGCTTTTATCATGAAATGGTGTTGGAGCTTATCAAAGGCTTTTTCTGCATCTATTGTCTTTGCTTCTGTTAATGTGGTTTATTACGTTTATTGATTTTCGTATGTTGAACCACCCCTGCATCCCTGGGATGAAGCCTACTTGGTCGTGGTGAATAATCTTTTTGATGTGTTGCTGAATTCAGTTTGCCATTATTTTGTTGAGGATTTTTGCATCAATGTTCATTAAGGAGATTGGCCTATAGTTCTGCTTTTTGGAGGTGTCTTTGCCTGGTTTTGGGATAAGTGTAATACTGGCTTCATAAAATGTGTTTGGCAGTTTTCCTTCCCTTTCTATTTCGTGGAACAGTTTAAGGAGGGTTGGTATCAGTTCTTCTTTAAAGGTTTGATAGAATTCAGCAGAGAATCCATCAGGTCCTGGACTTTTCTTTTTGGGGAGACTCTTGATTGCTGCTTCAATTTCATTTTGTGTTATAGGTCTATTCAGGTGATTAATTTCCTCTTGGTTCAGTTTTGGATGATCATATGTATCTAGAAATCTGTCCATTTCTTTTAGATTTTCAAATTTATTTCAATATAGGTTCTCAAAGTAGTCTCTGATGATTTCCTGGACTTCCATGGTGTTTGTTGTTATCTCCCCTTTTGCATTCCTAATTCTACTAATTTGGGTTTTTTCTCTCCTCATTTTAGTCAGGTTTGCCAGGGGTCTATCGATCTTGTTTATTTTTTCAAAGAACCAACTTTTTGTTTCATTAATTCTTTGTATGGTTTTTTTGGTTTCTATTTTGTTGATTTCAGCTCTTATTTTTATTATTTCTCTCCTTCTATTTGTTTTGGGATTTGCTTGTTCTTGTTTTTCTAGGAGTTTGAGATGTATCATTAGGTCATTGATTTGGGATCTTTCAATCTTTTTAATATATGCACTCATGACTATAAACTTTCCTCTCAAGACTGCCTTAGCTGTGTCCCATAGGTTCTGGTAGGTTGTGTTTTCATTTTCATTGACTTTGAGGAACTTTTTAATTTCCTCTTTTATTTCATCAATGACCCATTGCTCAACAGCTGTTTGCATGTTTTTTGTCTTTACTTTTGTTGTTGAATTCTACTTTTACTGCATTGTGATCAGATAGTATGCACGGTATTATTTCTATTTTCTTATATATGCTGAGGCTTGCTTTGTGCCCTAGGATATGGTCTATTTTGGAGAAGGTTCCATGGGCTGCTGAGAAGAATGTATATTGTGTAGAGGTTGGATGAAATGTTCTGTAGACATCTACTAGGTCCATTTGATCTATTGCATATTTTAGATCTTGGATTTCTTTATTGAGTTTTTGTTTGGATGACCTATCTATTGATGATAATGAGGTGTTAAAGTCTCCCACAACTACTGTGTTGGCATTTATATATGCTTTTAGGTCTTTCAGGGTATGTTTGATGAAATTGGGTGTGTTGACACTGGGTGCATACAGATTGATGATTATTATTTCCTTTTGGTCTATTTCCCCTTTTATTAGTATGGAATGTCCTTCTTTATCTCGTTTGATCAATGTAGGTTTGAAGTCTACTTTGTCAGAGATAAGTATTTCTACTCCTGCCTGTTTTCGGGTGCCATTGGCTTGGTAAATCTTCTTCCAGCCTTTCATCCTAAGCATATGCTTATTTCTGTCGGTGAGATGTGTCTCCTGTACGCAACAAATTGTTGGATCTTCTTTTTTAATCCATTTTGTCAAACGGTGTCTTTTGATGGGTGAATTAAGCCCATTAACATTAAGCGTTAGTACTGATAGGTATGTGGTGATTCCTGCCATTTAGTTGTCTTAGTTGTTTGAAGGTTTGATTGTGTGTACCTAAGTTGATGTTACTCTCTACTGTCTTGCTTTTTCTTTTCCTGTGGTTTGGTGCTGCCTGCCTTTTCATGGTTAAATTGGGTGTCACTTTCTGTGTGCAGAATCCCTTGCAGAATCTTTTGTAATGGTGGCTTTGTGGTCACATATTGTTTTAGTTTCTGCTTATCATGGAAGACTTTTACTGCTCCATCTATTTTGAATGATAGCTTTGCTGGGTAGAGTATCCTGGGGTTGAAGTTATTTTCATTCAGTGCCTGGAAGATCTCACCCCACGCTGTTCTTGCTTTTAATGTTTCTGTTGAGAAGTCTGCTGTGATTTTGATGGGTTTACCTTTGTATGTTACTTGTTTTTTCTCTCTTACAGCCTTCAACATTCTTTCCTTAGTTTCTGAACTTGTTGTTTTAATGATGATATGTCGTGGAGTAGTTCTATTTTGATCTGGTCTGTTTGGTGTCCTGGAGGCCTCTTGCATCTGTATGGGAATATCTTTCTCTAGATTTGGGAAATTTTCTGTTATTATTTTGTTGAATATATTATGCATTCCCTTCGCTTGCACCTCTTCTCCTTCTTCGATGCCCATGATTCTCAAGTTTGGTTTTTTGATGGAGTCAGTGAGTTCTTGCATTTTCTTTTCACAGGTCTTGAGTTGTTTAATTAATAGTTCTTTGGTTTTTCCTTTAATTACCATTTCATCTTCAAGTTCTGAGATTCTGTCTTCTGTTTGTTTTATTCTGCTGGATTGGCCTTCCGTTTAGTTTTGCAGTTCTGTTTCGTTCTTTTTTCTGAGGTTTTCCATATCCTGGCAGTTTTCCTCTTTAATGTTGTCTATTTTTGTCCTGAGTTCATTTATCTGTTTATTCATTGTGTTCTCTCTTTCACTTTGGTGTTTATACAGTGCTTCTATGGTTTCCTTTATTTCTTCTTTTGCTTTTTCAAATTCTCTATTTTTGTTGTCTTGGAATTTCTTGAGTGTCTCCTGTACATTTTGGTTGACCCTATCCAGTATCATCTTTATAAAATTCTCATTGAGTACTTGTAGTATGTCTTCTTTTAAATTATTCTTGTGGGCTTCATTGGGTCCTTTGGCATAGTTTATCTTCATTTTGTTGGAGTCTGGATCTGAGTTTCTGTTCTCTTCATTCCCCTCTGGTTCCTGTACTAATTTTTTGCTGTGGGGCAACTGGTTTCCCTGCTTTTTCTGTCTTCCCGTCATTGTCCTTGGTGTTGTTACTGTCCCTGTACTGTGTGCAATTAAGTATTTTCTAGCTTGTAATAATAACAATGGTAATATTTAGAATGGAAGGGAGATCTGAGATGGAAAGCAAGAAGTTAAAGAAAAGGGGAAAACAAATATACAGACAAGAGGGAGAAAGCAGAACAAGGTATCAGACAAGAGAGTTTCAAAGGTATAAACAGGGAGTGTTAGTGTACTAATCGACAGTAAGCTGAACAGACATTAGAGAGACAGAGAGAGGATTGAAAATCAAAGATAAAAAAAAAACTAAGTAAATGAAAGAAATATCTATATATAAAAATGAATTAAAATAAAATGGAAAATAGAAAATTAAAAACAACAACAACAAAAAAAAACTTCCAAGTTTATATGCAATGCAGTTTCAGTCTTAATAATATGGGTGTCCATCTCAATCTCCCGTCTTGGAGTTGGTGCCTCAGATGTTGTTCTGTAGTTGTCTCATCAAAGGGAATGCATAAAGTAGAACAAAACTACACACTCACACACCAAAAAAAAAAAAAAGAAAAAAGCCCCACCAAGTGTCCCAAGTTCAAATGCAATACAGTTTCAGTAAGTTTTTTGGCTTGCAGGTGTAATTTGGTTGTTCTCTCATCAAAGGTAGGGAGAAAAAGAAAAAAAAAAAAGCATCTGGAGACAGTTCTGAGAGTGGTATCTGCAACTGTGGCTTGCCTGCCTGCTGCTCTCAGCTTGCTGTTGCTGGCGGCGTTATTTATGCAGATCTCTGGTATGAGCTTAGCACTCACCTGGCCCTGCAGGCTTTGTTTGCTCAGAGTTCTCCTGTGTGGGAGCCTCTGCTACAGGCTTTCCCCTTTCCAAGCACTGGGAAAGGTGACACTGCACTGGCGTTGTCAGGCCTGTGTGTTTATTTACAGTTCATGTGGGAGGTGGGTCTTCCCCTCTCTCCTGTGCAGTTTTCCTCCCACTGCCACTTTCACAAGCTTTCCTGCTCCTGCTTTCTGGGCAGTGCTGCTGCTCCTGCCGGCCACCATGTTTATTTACAGTTCAAGTGGGAAGTGGGTCTTCCCTCCTCTCCTGTGGAGTTTTTCTCCCTCCTCCACTCTCACAAGCTTCCCCGCTCCTGGTTGCTGGGTGCACGCCCCGCTCCCGCCAGAGGCTCTCCTGCCTGCCCGGCTTGTTTATTTACAGTCCTGGGAAGGGTTCCCTTCCCCCCAATCTTCAGCGCTCAGGGCGCCCCACCCTCTTTCCAGCATCTTAACTGTTCTTATTGCTTATTACTCAGTTTCTCTTTTTTTCCCCAGGTGGAGGTCAGTCTGTCCAGGGGGCTATGCTGCTCTGGCCCAGGCTTGTCTGTAGGGGGTACCATGGTACCACGAAGCTCACCTGGTCCGTGTCTTCCCAAGCCATATGGGCGCTGGCCACTGGTGGCCCTGGGGGCCCTCCTTGTTTCTCTGTTTAACGTGAAGTGGAGATTCTCTGCGCCAGCTGGAGGTGTGGAGGGGTCAAAGTTATGCCTCTTCTCAGTGGTTTTGCCTGCAAAGTGTGTCTCCAGCGTCTCTCCAAGATTTCACTATAGGAGGCTCGCTTTCTGCTTCCTCCCTCTAGCCGCCATCTTGGAATCTCTCAGTACTTTGAATGCCAACTCTACGTCAATGGCTCCATGTTCACATTTCCAGCACAGGCCTCTCTTCTGATCTCTAGATGACACTACACCACATGATCTACCTGGATGTCTAATTGCCATCTCAAACTCATGCCCAACATGTACTCTGAGCTTCCTCTCCAAACCTATTGCTTTCCATACTTACAATTTCTTATCAACTTCATTCTTTCTGTTTCTCAGGCCAAAAACTTTGCAGCAATTTTTGGTTCTTCTATTTTACCCCTCACACCCAGTCCTGTAGAAAATTTCCTTGGTTCTACTGGAGACATGTGTCTAAAATCTGACCACATTTAAGTCACTTTTTTTTACTGTCATTATCATCTGATTTTTTGTTTTGTTGGTGCTGGGTATCAAACTCAAGTCCTTTCACGTGCAAAGCACATGGTCTACCATTGAGCTACACCTCAAGCCCTATCACCCTTATTTGAACTACCCATTATTTCTCATATTGGATCTCATATTTATAAATTGATAGTTGCACTCGTTCGTTGAGTCTTTCTACAGCAGTGATCCTTTTAAACATAATCAGATGTAAGTCTTCTGGTCAAATCCTTGCAATAACCCCCACTTCACTCAGTAAGGGCCAAAGTACTTCAATGGCTATGATACCTTATAGTATCTGCCTCTTTCCCCATGGTTCCCTGCTTCTCCTAATTTGCTCTTGCTGTGCTAGTCTTGGTGAGAGCTCTTCTATCACTGGGCCTTTTGCTAGCTTTTTCCAGGGAGCTCATTTCCCAGGTATTCTTCACGAACTCCCTCATCATCTTTAATGTGTTTAGGTAGCTCACCCTCTCAGTAAGCCTATGTCAACCATAGATAACAGCTATGTACTATTAACTTTTAAATGCTAAAAGAAAGGGTCATGATGGTTTGCATCATAAAGGAATGATTAATGAGGTAATATTTCATCACAAAGAAATGATATATGTGTTTAACCAGATTTACACATTATTCACACAAATTGAAATATCACATAGTATCCATTAACAGGTTTTTTTTATGTTTCTATGTATCAGTTAAAGCAAATTTAGTTTAAGTAATAAAAATAATTATTCTAAGAAAAACACACATTTGTTCTACAGAAAACAAAACAACCATGATTTCTCATTCTAAAATTTGGTGGATAAACTGAAAGATAAATTGGTGAATTTTAGACCTGAAAGGTAAGGAGGAAGAAACAATAATACAGCAAAGCCAAAAAAAATGAGAATCATGACAAACAGTACAACAGATTTATTTGATACATTTGTGTTTTCTAACAAGCAAATTACAGAGCTCCAGAGGAGGAAAAAAAAAACCCAAAACAATAACAAGAACAACAACAAAAACACAAGTCAACAGATACAAGGGAGACAAACAATAGATTAAAATTTCCCTGATCTGACAAAGATGGAATCTGCAGATTCACAGAGCTGATAAAGTTAAAGATACAACTGGTGCACCATACTCTGGGAGTATTCCTGATCTCAACAGGTACAGATGTTATTTTTTAATAGGAATAACATGTTCTAGTGTTCCAATGCACAGCAGGATGAATATAATTAAAATAATGCCTCATGTATCTCAGAATAGAAGGGAGGAATTTGAATGCATTCACCATAAAGAAATGACAGAGATTTAATGGGCTGCATATGCTAATTACCCTGAGTCAATCAAAACATCTTTTTGTTCCTTATAAGTACATAGGAACTTTATGCATCAATAAAAAACTTTTCAAGAGGATAAAGAACAGGTTATTTACAAAATAAGAGTCAGACTGACATCTCTGATTTTTCGTCAGCAATCTGGAAACTGAAACACATGACTCAGGAAGGAGAGGAGCTGGTATTCAAGGGCCAAGTTTCTTCTCACAGTAGGAAAGAAATCTATTTATATGAATGGAAGAGTTTAAAAATGTATTACCTACTTGCTCTGTCTGAGGAAAGGACTAGAGGAAGAACATCACCCAGACAACTCATAGAGCAGAAGACAGATTTTAAATAGGGGAGGATGGAGAGGCAAGTGGTAGCCAATGAAACTTGCAACATATGTAATTAAATTTAATACAATAGAATACCTGAAGAGGTGATGGAATAATAAAATAAAAAGTATCGAAGCTTGGCACCAGGGGCTTACACCTGTAATCCTTGCCTCTTGGAAGACTGAGATTCAGAGGATTGCAATTGGAGGCCAGCTTGGAGTATGCCTGTCATCCCAAGTTACACAGGAGGGTGTGATGGGGAGGATTGCCTTTCTAAGCCAGCCCAAGCAAAAAGTTCCTGAGACACCATCTCAATGAAAACACGCTGGGTGTGGTTGTGTGTTCCTGGTATCCCACTACCACGAGAAGCATAAAATAAGGAGGACTGTGGTCCAGACCAGCCCAGGCAGAAACAAGACCCTATCTGCAATCTAACTAGAGCAAAAAGTGCCAGAGCCATGGCTCAAGTGGTAGAGTGCTGGGCTGGCAAGCATAAAGTCCTGAGTTCAAACTCTGGTACTGTGATATATGTATATAAATAGTAGAAGCATGTAATGGAGACATAGTAGCCTAGAATTATTAAATCATCTAAGCAAAGCTTGGGAATTTGTTGGTGAAGTATGTTTGCAAAACATGAAGTACAATTAATCTACAGATTTCATCTGGCTGGAGAATACAGAAGTCAAACTATTTTTAAGGTCTAATCCAGTTGCCTTAGGGTGGGAAGTAATTAGGGTATCGAGCATGTCAATGGTGAAAATGATTTGTAAGTTTCAGGAACTTTCTAGTGGCCACTAGTAGAAGGAAGAATATGGTAGAATGTCCAGATTAAAAGAAAGAAAACGAATAAACTCCAGCCTCACTAAACCAACTCTCAAATAGAGAAAGGAAAATTAAGGAAATACTAAACATTGTAGAAAAAAATAAAGCCCAGTAGATTAAATATAAAACAAGAGGAATTCTTTTAAATGCCAAAGATAGTCATATCACGACAAAAAACAAAGTTCCATGATATAGTGTTCACAAGAACCACTTACAACAGAGTAAAAGAAAAAAAAATTTTAAAAATATAAGTTGAATTAAGAGAAATGTAAATAGAAAGCCACAGGGAAAATATTAGCATTAGACCATAATTAATACTAAAGCTAACAACACTGAACAAAATAGAAACATTACCAGGATAAATAGGGATATTATGCAATTATCAGAGGCAAAATTTATGAGTAAATTATAAATCTGCATGCACTAAACATCAGAACATTTAAATAAATAAGGCAAAAACTATTAGAAATACAAGAAAACCATGATAAATACACAATTATACTGGAAATTTCCATACATATCACCCAAATGGTCTAAATTTAATAGCCTCAGAGTAAGCAAGCACATATCAAATTGATATAATGTAGCTTGGAAGTTTGATTCCATCTCTTCCCTGTTTCTCTGTATTAGCCAGCCATGGTTATCATAGCAAAATACTACAGAATGGGGTGGTATAGACCACAAATTTATTTTCTGTCTGTCCTGGAGTCTGGACATCCCAGACCTTAGCAGGTTTGCTTCTCTGGGTGCCTCTCTCTTTGGCTTGCAGGTAGTCCCTTTCTGCTCTTTTTGGATCTCATTTCACCTTAATTATTCCTTAGACATCTTAATATTCAAATACAGTCACATTGGGAGTTAGGACTTCAACCTATGAATTTTGTGGAGATACAGTTCAGTCCATAATGCTTACACTCTATATTTGCATATGGGATATCTACATTTTTATTTTCATGGAACATATATAAAATTGAGTGTATACTTGATCACAAAGAAAACTTTAACAAATTTAAAATCCAAAACTGGACAGTCCAAATTCTAATCATATTTCAATTAAAAATAATAAGATGACTGAAAAGTATTCACTATTTGAAAATTGAGAGATAGCTTCAGCTGGGTATGGTGGTATGTGCCTGTAATCCCAGCTGATCAGGAGGTGGAGGCTGGAGGATCATGAATTTGAAGCCAGCATGGGCAGACCTTGTCTGAAAAAAAATTCTGTAGTTAACTCTGGAATCAAAAAATAATTGACATTCATACTCTGGCTTGAAACACAAATAATACTTCACATTTAAATATGTCTACAATTTAAGCCGTATTCAGAGGAAAAACCTGTAACAATGAATGCTATCATCCTTTTAGAAAAGACTAAAAATGAAGGAACTTGAAATATAGCTTTGGAAATTAGAAAAAGGATCAATAAAATTAGTCAAAGGATATCGGAAAGAAACATAGATGCTGACATTAATGAGGTAGAAGCAATAGCAAAAAGTATGGAAAGTAGGCACACCTCATTTTATAGCATTTACTTTATTGTGTTTTTCAGACACTGCATTCTTCTTGTACAAATTGAAGGTTTGTGACAACTCTACGTTTATCAAGTCTGTTGGTGTCATTTTCCCCAGCAGCTTACGGCTCACTTGGTATATCGGTGTCATAATTTGGTAACTCTCACAGTATTTTTAACTTTTTCATTTTTATTTTATCTGTTACAGTGATCTGTGCTCAATGATTTTTTGATGTATTCTTGTGATTGTTTGGGGGTGCCAAGAACCACACTGAAAAAAGAGGGAACAGGTTATGTGTTCTGACTGCCCCACGAATCAGCATTTCCCCATCTACCTCCCTGGTCTCTGAGATGCAGAGATAATGAAATTAGACCAATTAATAATCCCACCATGGCCTCTACGTGTTCAACTGAAAGGGAGAGTCATACATCTGTCACTTAAAATCAAAAGCTAGAAAGCTCGAGCAGGAAGGCATGTTGAAAGCTGAGACAGGCCTAAAGCCAGTTCTTTTATGCCTATGCAAGTTAGTTTCATTGGTAAGTTGAGGTAGTCAAGTTGTGAATTCAAAGAACAAGTTCTTAAAGGAAATTAAAATTGTTACTCCCGTGAATGCACAAATGATAAGAAAGAGAAACTGCCTTACTGTTCACGTGGAGAAAGTTTTAGTGGTCTGGAGAGAGGATTTCAGCCACGTTTACTTAAACCAAAACCTAATTGAGAACAAGGCCCTCTCTTCAATTCTACAAACACTGAGAGAGGTGAGGTAGCTGCAGAGGCAAAAAGCTGGTAGATGTTGGTGAGGCTTAGGGAAAGAAGCTGCTCCTATAGCATAAAGGTCAAGGTCACACAGCAAGTACTAATGTACAAACTGAAAGCTGTGGAGAAGATCTAGCTATGATCATTGCTGAAGGTGGTACAACAAACAACAGCTTTCAAAGTAGTCAAAACACTTTCCTATTGGAAGATGCCACCTAGGACTTTGACAGCTAAAGAGGAGAAGTCAATGTCTGGCTTCAGAACTTCAAATCATAGGCTGACTGTCTTGTGAGGGGTTAATGTAGCTGGTGACTTTGCGTCGAAATCGATGCTCATTTCCTATTGTAAAGATCCTAGGACCCTTAAGAATCACACTCAATTTACTCTGTGCTCTGTAGTAGACACAAAGCCTGGATAATAGTATATACTTCTGTTTGCAGTGAGGTCCACTGAATATTTTAGACTTATTGCTCTGAAAAACAAATGATTCCGTCCAAAATATTACTGCTTATTGGGTACCTGGTCACCCAAAAGCTCTGGTGGAGATGCCCAATGAGATTGACGTTGTTTTCATAGCTGTTAACATAATTCCCTTCCGAAGTCCATGGGTCAAGGAGTCTTTTTGACTTTCCAGTTTTATCATTTAAGAAATACATTTCAAAAGGTGATGACTGCCGTATTATCAGGTGACGGTGCTACAGTAACTCAGCTGATGGATCTGGGCAAAGTCAGTTGTGAGCATTGTTGAAATCACAGTAAAGGATTTAGAATATTTCATAAACTTAGTTGCTGAATCAATGGCAGAGTTTGAAAGGATTGACATGAATTTTGAAAGACTTTCTACTGTGTGTAAAATTATATCAAATAACATCATATGCTTTAGAGAAATATTTTGTGAAAGAGAGAGCTAATCGATGTGGCAAACTTCATTGTCTTATTTTAAGAAGTTGTCAGTCATCCCCACCTTCAGCAACCATCACCCTGGTCAGTTAGCAGCCATCGACATCAAGACAAGACATTTCTCCTCCAAAAAGGTTAGAACTAGGCTCAACTCATCTGTAGCATCTTTTAGCTATATGGTATTTTTAAAATTAAGTCTATGCATTTGAAGACACAATGCTGTTGCACATTTCATAGAGCAAGTACAATGCAAGCATAACTTTTATATACACTGCGTCATTACAATGTTTACTTTATTGTGGTGGTCTGGAACCAAACCCACAATATCTCTGCAGTATGCCTATATATAAAAAAATCCTAAATTTTCTAGATTCACAGCAAACAGTGAAAACTGTCTGTGTCCATACAAAATAGAGAAGTTTGGGGTGGGGTGGGTGGTGTAGGGAAGGTACTGCTTCCTATACTTGGCTGTGCTTTTAAGGCATGTGTAAAAGTATGGTTAGAATTAAAATGAAATCTTGGCATTTAAAGGAATGAGTTTTAGCAATTTGGAAGAGTTATTTGCACAGAGGTCTTATGCATAATGTACTTACATGCTTAAACAAATATCAGTAGTTCTAAAATATAGTGTGCTATCATACTTTTGGGTTAGAGTCAGAGGGAGATAAAGAGTGATTTCAGTTTTTAGGCATGGACTATGAAAGTTTCTAGACAATAATCTTAGTAATCCCAAGTATGTATGTCATAAATGTGTCTTCATGAAGACAAGATTTGAAAATGTTAATATATAAGATTTTACCAATATACTCTTAATAGCCCAGAGGAATAAATGTACAGTGTCCATTTGGCTCCTGGCTGTATCTTAGACTTCTTCATTTTTTATGACTTTAATATTGTTTAGATAGTTGGGTTAATTTTGCTTGACATAGCTTTAACAGAGGCTATTATAACTTAAGTAAATCCTACAGCTATTTCTGTGGGCAAACATTACAATAAATATGAAATGGAGAGTGTGTCCAGGTTGATGGCAATGCAGACTGGTGGGTGGGCCCTCTGGTAGTGGTTAGATGGGAGCCTGTGAATACTGTTGCGTATTGTAGACCCCAAAGTGTGTCACATAGGCCCTCAGTAGGTGACCACATGACCTAATTTTCCCTTGCAGGTCCAGTAATATTACAGCCTTTCTCTTGCAAAAGCACCCTGGAATGGATAGTGTGTTCATCTGGCTCACAGATGCACACATATGGGGTATCCCTTGCAGAGGCATGGTGAGTCCTTCATGGGGGAGAGAAGAGGGGAAACATGGTGGAAAGACATCCAGAATAAGTCTACACAGCAATTAGAATCAAAAGGTTAGATGTTCTTAAAGTGAGTTAATCCTAAAAACATGTTGTTTAGTCAAACGGGAAATAACCACACTGACATTTTACTATTTTATTAGACAAAATGCATGCCTGAAAAGAACCATATTCACATTTCAAGGGTGTGTGCAACCCGAAAGTAAATGCATGGTAATAGTTGGCTGGCGGGGAGGAATGTGAGTGGGAGAGAGAATTGGAAGGGAGGGGAATAAAGCAAGGTGGTGCCTTGAACAGACCAGCGCTAATAATGGGTTGTGAACCGAACAGTATGATTAAGACAGCATTCTCTACTTGACATCCAAAAAGAGCGCTGCAGAATATAATTATATTTTATGTGATACAAGTATAAAGACTGTGTCTTTAAAATGTTTTTTACAAGTCAGAATTAAAACATTATTACCTACCTCAGGTATGAGAAACAGGATACAAAATGAATATTAGTGAATCTTTGCCAAAATAGAAGCTTCTGTTTTAAGAGTCTCTAATTCAAAAATTTGTAAGTACAGGGCTGAAGGAATTCAAATGGGACAGGAAAAATACCCATCCTCACTCCCAACCAGCTTCTGAGTGATGGGAATTTTCCACGAAACGTGCAATTGCAAATGTAGCCACTTATCCACAGTATTTACACATGTCACAGCCAAACTCTTGTAAGAAAATAAATACTTTCAATTTGAATGACAACTGGAGGATTTCACAAAGGGAAACAGTGTTGATGTCCCCTGTTGACTTTCTGGGGTCTCTTGGTCAACAATTCTCCATGGATTTGGGCAGCTTGATAATTGCTACCTATAAGAGTTGAGGAAGCTCAGCAGGTGAACCCTCCTGTTCTTTTCACTTGCCTTTTCTCCTGCTTCTGAACGTGGTTTTCTTGAAGGAGAAGGACTGGCCTTCACTACAGAGTATCTGTCCTCAAGACTCCAGTTGAAAGCTTGAAACACATTCTCAATTCCAGTTGGCGCAGGCTTGCATGGTGTCTTGAAAACAGATCCCTTTTGTGCTATTGGTAAATGTCAAGAGGACATTTGAGATGTCACTGAATACTGCTGGGGACTTTTCAGGAAGGCAACTTTCTCTGCAAGTATAGTTTCTTAAACTATGGGAAGAAACCTAATGACTTAGTAGCGTTTTCAGAATTCTATGGTTTTGTTATCCTATGGTTCCACAAGACAATTGTAAAGGCAATAATGATACCTTACGGCAGGCATTGTTTTAAGCTTTAGCACACTGTAACATTTTTAGCCCTATGAGATAGATGCTGCATAATTGCTGGCTGGTAGATGGGAAAGGACATTACAAAACTTTATGAGCTAGTACCTCATAGATGGCAACTTGGGTGCTCTGGTGGTGGAGGAGAGTTGAATTCCACCACTCGCTGAAGCTCCCCAAGATGCATTATAGGATGGGCTGTTCGTCTGATGTATGGAAACTTTAAGTAGGAGGGAAAGGAGCGTGTATTTTGGAGTTAGACTGACTTGGGGTTTTATTAAAGATTTTGCCACTTCCTATTTGTGTGATTCTGGGGCAAGTGATTTGATCCCCTGGAACTTCGGTATTCCCCTTGATAAAACAAGACTAATGATACATTTTTTTTTATCTTACAAGTGACAGAATTCTTACACCAATACTAAACTTCAGTAACATTTATTACCTAATAAAATGAGCATCACGATACTTCATTACACTATGCAAGCATTTTTACAACACTTAGAGTAGAAAATACAATGTAAAATCACTTCATATACTACCCACTTGATATAATGTACATACTTAATGTTCAGTTTGACCCTCAATCATTATTTTGATAGGTTTCAATGTTAAAAATTTAACTTAAATTTTAAGAAAAAGCTTGACATGTTCAAATTAATTTTTTGAACTAATGTTGATTTTAGCCAGATATTCTTGGTGCCAAGCAAAAACTTGGACTAAGTTATATACATATAGACACCACATGTGATTCTGTTGCTGCCATTTGGGGGAGAGGAAAACCATGTGGTTTTAGACTTTTCACTAAATAGGGAGACAGATGCTAATACATTGGTGATTTGATTTAACTAAATGGGAATATTTATATGATTAATTGCAACATTTACTGAGCACTAACTATGTGCCAGGTATATGAAGCGATTTATATTACATTCCCTCGTTTAATTCTTATACAACATTAAATGAGTATTTAATGTGTGATTAAGTATTGTGATGCTTATCTTATAGAGGAAACTGAGATATAGAAAAGTCAGTAACTAATCCAAGGTCACAGAACAAGTAAATTGCTGAGTCAGGTTTTGAACTAACACATCTCCAGTTCTAACCTGTGTTTTTCATTCTCACAGGAACTGCTCCAAATGGGATCTGATTATAGTAATGATTCCTAACTGTGCGAAGTAGCCATCAAAAATCCAAAACCAATCTGTTTTGTTTAATTTAAATAAAGAAACACCATTACACCTGGCTCTTGTTTTTATTTTTAATTAGTTAATTAATTAATTAATTTATTGTGGTGCTGGGGACCACAGCCTGGTGAATGTTACACAAGCACTTGACCCCTGAGCTATATCTGCAGCTTTGTTTATGTGTAAAGGGTAAAAAAATGTCAATTTTCATTGTTCTAAAAGACTAATGTTCATAAAATTGTGTGTGTGTATTCCTTTTGGAGAGAGTTGTATGGGAGGTATTATTAATTTACAGTTTCATTTGAATTGTAGATTTGAAAGTAATCTAACACTTGATGTAAACAATTTGGATTAATTGAATTTCAACTGGCTTTGCTGCTTCTGTGTTTATGACTGTCATGCCAGGGGAAGTGTAGTGTCTTATTGTACTGTATACATGGAGGTTTTTCAACAGTAGTCCAACTGCAGAAGAACAGTGGACAAATGGTTATAAAGTGGAGTGTTCCAATTTGGGGCTGCAAAATTCAGTAGCTCCTGTGCCACAGAAATTAGTGATATATCATGACTTGGTGTGAATGTATTATGTGCCTCTCACCTTTGTTCAGATAATTCTGAAATAATTTATTAGCAATTAAGTATAGCAGCTTACATACATACACACACACACACCCTTACAGAATTTTCTTTACTGGATTCCTGCTGTAATTTGACTAGAAAAGAATTTTAGTTTCATTTTCAATAATACCACAGGTTTAATCATATATTCAATGTAATTTGATAGAATTATCAACAGGAACCTCTTTCTTTATTTGCTAATTTGTGTGAATATAATATCTGATTATCCTGAAATAAGACACAAAGATTGAGATCATTAGTAAGTTTTTGGGGAAACATTTATGTGCAAGTCATACTGCAGAAGATTGTCATTGAAGTTAAATTGTACATACAATGAATGGGGAACTGGACTCAAAATAGATTTTTGTTATTAAGTCTACAAAATACTATTTGTATTTTTTACATAACCAAACATTACCTGTCATTGAAATTAATGTGATTTATATTGCATTTATATTTATATTGTCTATGTATATGACTTACTGAAACATTCACTAACCCAAGACTATACTCATTAAACTACTTTGTCACTATTCAGGCAGTAAATATGTAGGAATTTGTATGGAAACTTTTCATTGTTTCAACATAAGTCCTTCAAATTTAGATCTATACATATTCTCCAGGGATAATATTTACAGATATATATTTAGCATCTTTAAAAAGAGAGTATTTGCTTCCTGCATTCACGCTTGTTATTAGTGCTTATGTATATGGAGTGCTAAAATGTTTGCACATTTTTGAAAATTTCATCTCTTAAAAAATCTGAGAGAAATCATAGTATAAGATAACTACACAATACTTTTAAATCACCGTTGCATTTTCGTTGGCTTTTTACTCCAATTTCATTCCATCCAATGAGAGCTACTTTATCATTTGCTCTTTCCTAAAAGGGCTCCTGGACCCCATCTCCAGCCATGCTGTGATTTTTTTCATTTTAAATCTAGGCTACCTTTTGACTTCCTTACACAAAGGCATGAGAGGAGAATGATGGGCACAGGATTCAATGGTAATTTATACATAATTCTTTGCTTAATCTGCTTCACAACTTCAAACTATTCTGCAGCTCAAGGTATTGTCTCCTTTCCTTATAGGCATATATCTAATCTGGGGATAAAAATTGAGAAATAAATGAGGTAAAAATAAAACATTGTTCAAAGTAGCCTTTTTACTGCCTTGGAGTTTGGGAATGATTGCTCTCTACATTGGCATTTGAGAGAAAAATTTGGCTATTATGGTTTTTCTTGTTATTTTTATTAAGCGAATGAAAAAGGATGGTAGTGGTTCAGCCACTGGGGTGTTGGAACAGCAAATTGAGGGGCCCCCAAAGACCTTGATACCCATTTTTGAAGTTCAATTCCAGTCCCTAAGATTAGAGCAGCCCTTCCAAAATGAGGGTCACAAATGCATTTGTGATTTAGACTATTTGTCTGGATGCTGTCAGGGAAACAATTGGCTATTATTGAACAGAACTGCTGATTTTCTCTTTGTACGATTTTTTTCTTTTGTTTTGGTCGTCTATGAATGGTAAAGTCTGACAGAAAGTTAAAAAAAAAAACCTAGTTATATGGAAAAGAGAGGAACATGGAGACAAAAAGGGAAGAAACAAAAAGAGATAGGGACGAAGAGGGTAGATTTTCAATTTTAGATGACATTGATTTAGTCTTGACTAATTTAGTTCAAAATACATTCATGATGCATGTACTATGTAAGAGACTTTAGTAATTGATATGGGCTACAAATTAGACAAAATAAAAATCTGTGTCATGAAGGAGTTTACTGTCGTGAGGGGAGGGATGAAACTGAAATGGAATGGAAAGGACACTTTCCGTACACCTTCTCTTCCACGCCTTCTCTGGATTACCCCTCACCCTGCCACTCCTGCCTGCCCTTGGTCATAACTCATTGGTTCAGAACAAGCACAGAGCTCAGAGGAAGCCAACCCATTGAGTAAGAAGAGACTCTAGATGTGAAGTGTCTAATCTTGAGTAGATGAGCCAATTATGTCAGAATTCCTGCAATCCATCAGCAGTCTTTTTCCATTCCCTCTTAAAAATATATGTCAACTCTACTTCTTTTTTCCCACTCCCATCATATCACTGCCAACAGGACCATCATTTCCTACATGATGTCTTCACTGCGCTTCTCTTCTTTAAATTTTTAATTGTTGTGCTGGATGTGGGTACATTGTAGCATTTACAAAGGTTCTAACAATGTGTCAACTATATCATTCTCTCTCTCTCCCTCTCTTTCTCTCTCTCCCCCCCCTCTCTTTCTCTCTCTCTCTCTCTCTCTCTCTCTACACACACACACACACACACAGAGCAGGAACTGTCTGATTATCTGGCTAGATTGCAGGTACCATTATTATTTATAGTAGACTTCACATCTTACATAGCCCTTAGAGCTATATTAGAAGCACAAAATTAATTTATATTAAGACATTCAGAAAGTGTGTGCTAGTGGTGAATCCTGAAGTTAGCAGATAACCTGTGCCCTTGATGGAGGGTGATCACTGTGGGATCACTCGGAGGTTTAGCAGTATCACGTAGAGGTAGGTTGACCTTGGAAGTGTTGGGAGTCAAGGTGATCTGGGTTCATGTTTTAGCTCTACCATTAATAGCAGTGCTACCTTAGGTAAATTAAGTAGCCTCTGTGAACTGTTGCCCATTATGTAACTCAGAGGCAGCAGTGTCTTTTTACAAGATTGTTGTAAGGATGTGTGATAATGTGTGTAAGTTAATTAGTATGAACAGTAATGAATAGCGTTTATTAATTCTTCCCATGCCGGGCCTAAGGCTGAGAGCTTTATTAATAAAATATTAGAAAACATCAGATGTTTTCATATAGCCAGTCAGTGGCAAAATCAGGATAAGCTCAGGAATTTATACAACACAGCCTAATCTTATAAGCCCTAAGCTGTACTGGTTTCCATATGCTGTATGGAAAAAAATATCCCAAAGGAAACAAGGAGTTACTGTTTCTAAGTAAGTAGTGTTCATAGAGCAGAGGATTAGAAACCACATCAAGGTAGAAAATGACCTCTAAAAGGGACAGTTTTTCAAGTTTGACAGTTTTCGATAGTTTTGTTTCTAAGAGTAGTCTCAAGAAAGTCAATTATATCCTTTTCTCATATTGGCTTGTTCTAGTGCCTCTCATTTGGGGTGAGCTACACTCCCATTTGCTGTCTTTTCTCTGACTTATGGTAAATGACTTTTTTACTGGTACGTGTAATTATTTACTGTAAAATCATCTTTTGTGGGTTCTGGAAACATTTAGAGCATTGAACTGTGGATGTGTCTTCACTGATAGCTTCCCATTTGCTTCCTACCTGGGCTCAATAAAAATTGGCCTAGACCAATTTTTGTTTTGGAGTTTCTTTACAGCACAGGCAATGCAAATTGAGACCTAATGCCATGCTTGCCTGGGCCTGAGGTTGGATTTCTGATGGGGATGCCTCCCATCCTCAACAGACCCAGTCCACCAGCAGGCTTCCTTATAGATTTCTCTGGATTAATGGTCAATCTCTTAGTAATCATATTTTCAAAGATGGGCCAGATCCTAGAGGCTGCTGGATTTATTCAGTGTTTTAGATTCAGTTTCATTTTACTTAGGCCACAGAGTACATGTTTTCCCCACATATGTTAGAAGTTCAGCTCTTAACCGGGGCTGACACCTCATCTCGCTTATGCTACTGGTTTTACCCCTCCATATTGTTTCTGTAATATGGATTTTACTTTTCTTTGTTTAAGATATGTATCTGAATTTTTGTGGGTGTTTTATTTTTATCGACATTTTCATGTGTTGGATGTGGGAGGAGCTTGGTATCAATTCAGTCTACCATGTTGTCCCCAGAAGTCCCAAAGCATAGGTGAATGAAGTGAACAGCTTTTTCTACATTGATAGAACTTGTTATACAGAGCATAGAGAAGAATATGTGTCCTGTAAGGAAGGACAGAGCTAGGAAAGGACGGTCATAGGGAGCCACCAAAGACATTTGAGTAAGCGTATAGCACAATTAATTCTGTTTTTAAGGAATTAACTCAGTAGTATCATAAAGAATGAATTTATGTCTATGACATAAAAGTTAGAATGATATTTTGAATGTCTTAATAAAAGTTGAAAGGGTTGGGATGTAGCTCAGTGGTAGAGGGCTTGCCTAGCACGTGCAGGTCCCTGAGTTCCATCCCCACTACTGAAGGGAAAAAAGAACAAACCAAACCAACCAAACAAAACTTCTAAAGGGTCAGGTATGGTGGTGCAAACTTGTTATTCCAAGACTCCAGAGGCTGAGGCAGGAAGATTGCAAGTTTGAGGTCTGCCTGGGCAATATAGTAAGCTCCAAGCCAGTTACACCTACTTAGAGAGACCCTGATTCAAAAAAAAAAAAAGATGATAAACTGATTGAAATAGTAGAAATAGAAGGGAGAGAATAGATCCAAGAAAAAAAGAAACAACACACTTTACACCCCACAGAGACTTTTCATATAAGAGAGAAGACAGAGGGAACAAGAAAGAACATCTAGGCTTCTGACATGGGTGAGAAGGAGGACATGTGGTGGACTTACAGTACTTTTTTGGAAATACAGATTATCACTGATTATTGGCATATTGTTGCCTTTCCTCTGCTACAAATATTCCAACTATGGAGTATATGCTGAAACCTGGGACTGCTAGTAGACAGTGGAATGAGCTGGTAGGCTCACTTCTGGTTCAAATGTATTTAGTAAGTTACTTCAAGTACACCTGGAAGTATTTGGATGTTGTGAATTTCATTCTTATGCTTAGATTATCAGGATATGGGACTTGGTTCCTTTAATTGCACTCATGTTAACTGCATCCTCTGTCTCCCATTTTAAAAGTTGTGATGTGAAGATAGTGGGCTTCCAATGTGAGTATTTTTTTCCTGAGTCTGGGAATGAAATATTTGGTCTATAGGTATAAAAAATGAAATTAAATGAAACCATGGCAATTGGCTGAGAAAAAACACTGTATGTTAGCAGTTTATGAACCTTTTTTTTGCTGACAAAGCTCACCAGACCTGGACAGAAATTCTTGCACAAATGTGATTACAAGGCTCCCCTCTCTGCAGCGGGAACTGGCTCAGCAAAGGGAATCAGAAGAATACACTGATATAATTTCTCCTTTCCCTTTCTCTTTTAAAGAGAGATACATCATAGGAAATACACCAAGATTATACTCCATGCTTCTAATATAAACCACATTGTTTCCTTGGCTCATAGAGCCACTTTTGCATTCCAGATGGGGAATGGGTTTGCTACAGTCAAGTGAGTTGAGTCTTCATCAGAAATTATCTCCACCAACGATGGCTCTGTATCTGCTGTTCCAAATCTTTTATCCAGCTGCTTTGATTTCCTTTAGGTTTGAAATCTGCAGACTGAAGCACACATTAAGAGACTTAACTTTTTGACTTGAAAAGGATGGTTACAAGCCAATGTCTGTGTTTTCCAAGACCAGGTCTCTGAGTTCAGCCTAAGCACTGAGAACAGTCATTGCAAAGCTCCCAGGAAGCACTGGGGTCCAACGTAACAGCACATTAAGTGGAGAAAGCTTTGAAGATCCAGATTAAAAAACAAGAAGCAACCATCCAGCTGAGAGTCAGTCGCTTGAATTGTGATCAAAGTATGCTGAACTGGGGGTTTCAGGGGGCCTGAATCCTAGTCTTCTCTCAGTCACTACTTATCGATGCGGCCTTAAGCAAATGCCTCCACCTTTCAGGGCCTCAGTTTCTTCATTTGCAAAGTGAGGGAGACAGATAGATTAGGGGTCACAAATGCTGGTCAGTGATTTAGATGAAGCCACACTCCTGAGAAATTTGAAAACTTAACAGGCAGAACTCTCAGATGTTGATTTGTAAGTCTGGTATGCATGTTAGGATTTGTGAGTTTGTAAAGCACCCCTGGGAATTCAGATATGTCACTAAGTTTGGGAAACACAATCCAGGTGACATTTTTTTCACTTTTAAAGTTTTTGTTTCAAAAAAAAATCTCATATGTAAAAAAGTTCCAAAAGAGCTCAATGAATTCTCATAGCTTCTTCAGTTGTTAACACTGGTGATCTCTCTCTCCCTCTTTCTTTCTCTCTCTCCCTCTTTCTTTCTCTTTCTCCATCTATATCTTTGTGTATGCATTATTATTATCAATAATTTTCTGAGTCCTTTGAGAGCAAACTGCAGGCATCATGATACTTCATCTCAAAACACTTCAGTGTCCCTTTCTTTAGAATAAGGACTTTTGCTGCTACAATCATAGCAAGGAGAATAAATTCAGGAAATTTTATATTGATACAATATTATTATCTAGTACAAATCTGTTTTCAAAATTTGATAATTTTCTAGATATTCTGCTTTATATCCTGATTTTTGAAATAATTAAAAAATTTTTCAGTAATCACACAGTTACAGAAAGTTTTAAAGTACAAGACAAAGAACTTTTTATTACCACATATTGATTGTACAAAGGGGTTTCTTTGTGATATTTATATGCAGTCATATAATTTACCTTGATCAAATTCATCCCACTATTATTCTTTCTTAACTCCCCACTTTTTCTGCCCCTTTTAAAACAGCTTTTACTAGGTTTCATTATGCTATTTTGCACACACACACACACACATATATAAAATATACTTAGATTATATTTACCCACTATCACCCTCTTCTTTTCCCTTCTTCCCTCCCAGTGGATCAACTCCCCAGCCCTCCCCCCCAAAAATCCCATTTTTACCATCATTAGACAAAGAACTTTTTATCCCTGAATCATTTGAGAGTAAGTTGCCAATCCGATGACCCACTCCAGCGCCCACACCAATCCCACAGTGCACGATTCCAGTGGAGACTTTCTCCTACGTAACCAGAGTAAACACCAAGCAGAGGAAATTAATGTCCATACATTCTCTAACTCCTTCTCAGACCACATTCAAATTTTGCCACTTGTCTCAATAATATCCTTTATAGACAACCATCTAGTTCAGAATTTAGGTGCCATATCTCTTTAGTCTCCTTCAGCCTGGAAGATTTTCATATTTCCCTTGACATTCTTGACCTTGATATTTCTGAAGATTGCAGGCCGTTTATTTTGTAGAGTGTCCTTAAGTCTGGGTTTGTTTAGTGTTTTCTGGTGATACAGGTTATGCAAGCTTGTCAAGGGTATTGCCCAAGCCCTGGATTCAGACAGGTCTCCAAAAAGCCCTGATTGCTTATAGTGGAGGATGGTGTTTGGTAACTTAGATCTGGGCAGTAGGCATGCTTGTTGCTTTTTGCATCTCACTCCCTGCTTAGGGAATGTGTGTGTGTGCTGACATGGGTGTGTACATGCATATACATAGGTACGTATGTATTTGATAATATATATGTACATGTGTGCCTATTTGTATGTATCATATATATTTACATTCACAGATACTAGTTAATAAGCTCTTCATATTCAAACTCATATTTACATCTATATTTTTTTTCTCTCTCAAAGCATCATTTCACAATAATGCCTCCAATTCTGACTCAACACAAGGGTCATGCTAATTTTCTTCCTTTCCATATTTGTAACCCATTTCCTTTCCACTTGTAATCCATTTGTAGCTTATATTTTTCCAAGAAAGTATTGCAATGTGCATCCTGGCACCCATTATCCTTGTCTCTGTTTACGTACTTGAGTACCACTTTTATGTAACCAATTTCCCTTCTCCTCTGCCATTTCCTCCCCCACATTGAGACCCATCCCCCTGCTCAGGCTCTGACAACTTACGTGTGGTTCCCTCTTTCCTTCATTGGCTGGAAACCCTTTTTTACTTGGCTCATCCCCTCCTGTCTCCCCATCTCCCTGGTGTGGATGTCCCCTGCCTTGCTAGGGCACCCACACTGCATACTTCACACCACTCAGTCTCTGATCC
The DNA here is from genome assembly GCF_047511655.1 of Castor canadensis. Classification (NCBI taxonomy): domain Eukaryota; kingdom Metazoa; phylum Chordata; class Mammalia; order Rodentia; family Castoridae; genus Castor; species Castor canadensis. Next base: position 8,630,329 of record NC_133394.1, on the reverse strand, counting down.
CTACACTGGGATGGCCCTCCTGAGGAGGCTCCTCTGGCCCTGCATGAGCTCTGACATTGCCTAAAGGCCACCCATCACAGGATGTCCTCCTCTCCTGGCTTGGGGATCTGGGACCTCCTAATGGCTCCTCATACTTTGTCAAGAGTTTCAAAAAGCCAGAGTGCCTCTTTCCATTCCTGCTGTCTGGCTTTAAAGGAAGTAAACTAGATAGAGAAGATTTCACTCATCTGAAAGTTAGGAATGGGAGGGAGGGCATTAAATAAGTGCTGTTTAATGATAAAAGAACAAGTAGCAAATTATCAAATAACCTGAAGAAATAATAATTGCTACATACAGTCATGTACAAATTTGAATGATCAGTGTCGATAGGGGAAATTTCATTTCGTTTGAGCAATGTTTCCAAGTTTATTGTAACTCTAAACTGGTGGCATCTGATTTAGGATTAGACAGAACACTTAGCCCTAACAAGGGTTCAAGAATCTCTTATATGAGACAGGAAGTGCTTCATCGTGTCAGGTTTCTTTAAGGAGGACTTAAATTTGGAAATGTGGTCCACTGTACGCTCTCCAGAACCCTCATTTTCTCCCCTACAGATTCTACTACAGAAAATGCCTTTAGTCATAAAAGGATAGATTTTGTTATAAAATGAGGAAAAAATGTGCCCTTAAGCAGTGTAACTATTAAGATGGGTAACTTGTTACAGAAGGTGAAGATCTGCTGTGGAGGTTTAGACATCAGGATTCGGGGAAGAGCTGGAGGCTTAATGGACCCTCTACTATTTTGTCCCACTTATATCCAGGTGGACACTTGCAATCCAAAAAGCTGGCTATTTTACACACTGGAAGCCTTATATATGTTTTCCTTTAGATTATTTACTGTATAAATGATAGATTTTGATAGAGATAAAAATTATGAAACCATAGTTACTGAAGTTCCAAGTTACTTATTTTTGTTAATTTTTCAGTGTGATATTTTATTCACCATGGCACTATCAAATGATCAAGTTGTCCCTGTGGTTATAAGGAATTCATGGGACCTTGTCTTGATGACAGTCCTTTGGAGGAAGGCTGCCCTTTGTGGCCTCACAGGTCACGCCCTGCATAATCTCAGAGACACTGTTCATGGAGACCCGGCTGTGAAAAGCACCCCTTCCAGGTGCGTGTGCTCAGAGCAGCTTTGCAGGGATGTGTGCTCTACCATCACTTTGTGCTTCCTCACACTCAGGCAGCAGAAGGCAAAGATGTGAGCCCAGGAAGGTGGGAGAAATGAGTGCCATTGGCTATTTTAGCTGTACATAGGGATAGGCTTGTTCTGTCCTAAGCCCAGTCCAGAGCCCTTTGAATAGACGTAGACACACAGCCTGTGGACATCTGGCCTTTAAGCAACATAAGTTCCCATAACTTTGTACATCAGTAAGTGGAACAAAAAGGAACAGGCTTTTTGCAGTGTAATTATGTTTTACTGAATTAGCAGAACAGCATGACCTTCAGCGGGTCTCTGGGATGCTGGAGAACGCGCCTTTGTCAGGCTGCTGCCCGCCCTGCTGAAGCAGCATCTGCAGAGCCCTGGGGAGCCCACTTGGAGCACACTGAGAGGGAACTTGGTGAGATTAAGCCCCTCTCTCATGACAGAAAGGGGAGCCTTCTCAGCAGAGCCCGCCTTCACCAGCAACATTTGGTTAGGGTGCTATCTTCTGACCCCTTCATCCACCTTGACTACCTCAGATAAGACACCATCAACTGTGAGGTACGCTGCTACTTGATGTTCTACCAAGAGAGAAAGATCATTTATGACCTTCATGTAAATCTGACCCACCAAATGGATACCTTAACCCTTGGGCTAAGAGAAAATGAAAATAAACCCATCACCCAGGAGGGTAAAGCAAGAAGATGCATGGCTCAGTCTTGGCACTGGGTTCAGGAGGGGTGGAAAATTCTCTGGCAGAACTTCAGTTTTCCCTGATGGCAAATGTAAGGCATTCCCTGATTTCAGAAATGTTACAATGCGAAAACCTTTGTCTTCAAATGAATGACAGAGCTCATTTTTGTCAGCTCCCTGTTACAAACAAGGAAATTGAGGCACAGAGAGGTGAAGCCGCTTATCTGAATGTGTGATGTGGGAGAGCTGGGGTGCACTTGACTGCACCCTTTACTGTTTCCAGAAGAACGTCATAGCCTGGTAAAGGAACAACACCTGTGCAGGAGCACAGCTGTCCATTACTTATAGGTATCAGAGTATAATGCTCACTATCAGGAAAGAAATTTCATTTATAAGGACAGACAGTCAGAATAGATTTCTTAGGTTTAACTTAAAAAAGAAACAAGTTCCCTTCCCCCAAAATCAGCATCCTGTGTTGGCTCCTGTCATCATGCTTTTTCAAATTTTTTAGAAACATATTTTCCCCTACAAAGAAAGGGCATTTCCTGTGATACTTTTGTGGCTGTTTCACTGTAAGATTAAGCCCATAAATGAGAGTAGAATTTCCCTCTTCTTCTCTTTATCTATATTTAGCAAATGACATACTGTGTATTTCTTAGACGGAAAGCATCCCCCAAGGGTGGAATGCTACAGTGTGCCTTTGCAATGGCACCCAGCTGGGTGAGGATGCAGTACAGGGCTGGGGTGGGGGAAATCACAGATGGCAAAAGGATATGGTGATTCTTCAAGGCAATCCAGATAAGATCAGTGGGAACTTTATATCTGATACCAAACATGATGGTAATTGCAATTTTGGGATACCTTCCCAGCCTTTCTTGACTTATTTTCATTTCTGTATGCCTTATCTCAGCTTTGTGAGCTTTTGGGTTTTCACTGGTGTGTTGTGTTGGGAAACCTACTTACAGAGGAATTTCCTAGTAGAGAGTTTGTCCTGGGGCCAGTTGGGGTGAGCAAAGCTCATTGAACTCAAGGTTTTGAAAGCACACATGTTATTTAATAGTCAGAAATATGCTGGAGAAGTGAAGGACTGAAACACTGGGGGAGAAGTTGCTGAAGTTTTCTTCTTGCACTCTCGGGACACTTGCTGTGCTGGCAAAGAGTGAAGGAAGTGCTAATGAAGAATGCTGGCAGGATCCTTTATATCAGACTGTCATCCCGAGAAGGTCTGCAGAGTGTAATGAGGCGGCAATTGAGTTGGCAGAGTTTGAAAAGGTTAAGGCAGCTTCGGGGATCACTATTTGTGCTTCTTGGGTATTGAATGTCATGCCAGCAATAAGCAATATGCAATCCAGAGATGAACAAGCAATTAGTTCTCTGCATTGGTGAAAGGCTGCCCCGCTTCAGTGTGGATGATGAAGGCTGCAAATTCTTTTCCTTTGAGGTTGAACTGAGTCACAGAGACTCAAGCCAGTGCTGAGTGAAACTTCGCAGCCTGTCAGCAGTGTTTATTGAGTTCCCATCATTTTCATGCCATATAATTAGGTTTAAACAAGCCTTCAAAAGTTTAGAATGCATGCTGTATGATGTCAGTAAGGAGCACTTTTGATGGGGTTTAGATTTGGAGTAGACTCAATTTTGTAAGTAGCAATGAAACTGTAAGAGGAAGTAATACCACACTGATACATCTCTTTTGAGTTGTTGAAATGTTTATACATTTCAGAAATGAAATACAGGGTTCCATTTGCAATTTATTAGTGAAGACCTGTTATGGTACTGGACACCACTGTCTGCACTGGTGATTAGGCAGGGAAAAGTTCTCTGCCTTTAGAATGTTACTGCCTACAGGGCTTGTGTTAGACAGAGTGTCGGAGTACCAAATGATATCCTGCTACTCATTCCACTAGGAAAAATGCAGGAGAAACATCTCTAGCAGAATTTCTACCCAATCTGTAGAGGACAGATTGGTAGCCATGGCAAAATTGGAGTCCTAGGAGTAGTCAGGGCTCTCTTGGAACTCCTTCCAGAGTTCTCGCCTAGTAAAAACTTCTGCTTCTCAAACTTTATTGTGTATGAGAACCACTTTGAGATCTGGTGGAAATGAAGATTCCCATTCAGCTAGTCTGGGATGGATTCTGAGACTCTGCACTTCTTATAGATGATGCTGGCTGTTCTGCTCTGTAGTTCCCACTCGAGGAATTTCCACTGTGTGAAAATAGCCTTAGACAAGATTTGATTGTTCTCTTAAACCACTTTACCTATGTTGTTTTTATTCTAAGTTGTAACATGATAAAATAACAAGAGAGAAGAAAAGATCATGGCAGGGTAGAAAGATGTCTCAAAGATATAAAAGCATGGTCCAGAAATGAGCTTTCTGAATTTTCCTCAGTTTTGGGGAGGGGACAGTACTAAAAGAGGCAGAAAATGCTCCCCATCAGCATTGAAACATGAATGCAGATGTGGCCTGTAAACTGGAGATAAGTAGCACTTTCCCTCTGGAGCTGTAAATTAGGTTCCAAGCCACCAAACTTCTGTGTTTTTCTGGCTACTGTGTCTTACTGCAAGGGAACCATAGGACTTGTCAGCTTTTAAAAGGTAGCAGAAACTGTGAAAGTTGCAGAACCCTTACTAACATTTGTGTTACTCAGCAAATTTATTATTTGATTCACCCATTCCAAGTTGACGCCCGTGGGGGAAGGGAAAGTAGGGTTTTTGCAGAGTTAAGTTTCTCAAAGACTTTTAAAAATGGCTTTACCTTTGGGAAAGTGAGGCCTAATTGTAAATAAACTCTCGTTGCATTCACATCAGCAGTCCGGGATTAGTTAACAGCTTCACTTGTGTGTGCCAAAAAACATTTTTCAAAAATGGCTGAAGCTGTGTAATCAGTAACCTGGAGTTTAACAGAAAATGACACAGACATCAGGGCCCATTTCTCCTGGTGCTGGCATCCTGCACTCAACTACATGATGAATTGTCCATCTCAGGAAGTGTTTCCCATCACTTCCGAATGTTTGCAGATATTGCCCTGCTTGCATTTGGCACACTGAATATATTTTGTTCTTTTTTTGCATTTTTAATCAGAGATAAATACTTCTAGTTTCTGTGACTCTTTGTTTTTCACTCTCAGAAGCCACAGCAGCCACTATTCATTTTTTAAAATTAATTAATTAATTAATTAATTATTTTATTATTCATATGTGCATACAATGCTTGGGTCATTTCTCCCCCCTGCCCCCACCCCCTCCCTTACCACCCACTCCGCCCCCTCCCTCTCCCCCCACCCCCTCGATACCCGGCAGAAACTATTTTGCCCTTATCTCTAATTTTGCTGAAGAGAGAGTAGCCACTATTCATGAAGATGAAGTACAAGATATTTTTCACGACTTTTTGAATGAAGTCTGGAGCTTGTAAAAAATATGTCCTTGTTCAATGATTTCAACTTGGCTGGTTGCAACACTGGAGTCTACTGAGGGTTGATACTTTTAGAGTTGAATATGAACTCAACTCCCAGAGGCATCTGAGAAAGGCCTTACATGGCATCTGCTTGAAAATATAGATCCTATTTGTGTAGTTGTTTCTGTACCTCTTAAAAACATTTCCTTTAGGAGTACACATCAGGGCCATGAGCAAAGAGAACAGCAAAGAAGCTAAAATATTCTTCAGATACCTAAGCCAGACACATGCCATGAAAAAAAATCACAATAGAAAGAACACCTGTCTAAGAAAATGTCATCATCCTGTTCCCCTGCTTTTCAGAAGAGCAGGAAACTATTGTAAATAAACCATTATAAATGTCCCTAGTTCACTGCAGTGGCGTTTTTCATAGTGTGCTCCACTAATTTGAATCATTTGTTAAAAGTGTAGATTCTTGGGCCTAGCCTGAGGCCTTCTGATGGAGACTGATCAGATTATGCACTTGCTGTAAGCATCCCTGATTAAACTTACGTACTTGAAAACTATTAACAAATTAGGTTGGAGAGAATTCTACTTGAAGTTTCCCCCAAGAATAGTAAGAAAGCTTTTTCAAGAACTGTAGATATTAAATATGATGTGATTGTAAAAGTGGAACTGTTTGGTGGGGGGAGGGACCAGTAGGTGGGAGCAGGGGAAAGAAGAGGGTGACGGTGGGGTGAATATCACAGAAGTAAATAGAAACATATGTATGAAAGTAGCATACATACCAAAGATTGCTGGGCATACGGGGGAAGGAGGGAAGGCAGTTCCAGAACACCAATACAGATGAGATCAATTCATTCAAAGTATATTATATGTATGTTGTAAATATAACACCTAAACCTCTTTGTACAATTTATGTTAATAAAATAAAATTAAAAAGGAATGGTAGGTATTAATCAGTCAAAAGTGCCATCTATTTATCCTTCTCACTGTAAATTCCCAGAAACTCTCTGCAAACTCAGGTATCTGATGAAGATTTGGTTCCAAATCTATCAATTATTAGAGACTAAATAAAAGCACTGAAAGTTCTTTTCAAGTAATATTGTATCTTGAATTTTGACTTGCATTCCAGAAAAAGTAGAATTTAGTTAATTATTTTTACTTACTGAAACATTTACTGAAATAGTTTTTAAAGTTTCATTTATTCAATTTTTGGTAGTTGAATTATTTTCAGACAAAAATCTCACATGAAAACACAGTGTGAAAAACAGATAAAAAGAGAGCTCCAGACAGAGAGAGAGAGAGAGAAAAAGGGAGAGAAGCACAGAGCCTACTCACTCTGTTCCTATTTCATTCTTCTAGAGTAAGAAAGTGTTGAACTATGTCCAGTGGAGCACATCCTACTCACTGCCTATTTTTATAAATAAAATTTTATGGAATCCAGGAACGCTCTGCATTTATGTATTGTATATGACAGCTTTTTGTGCTCCAACATCAGAGTTGAGTAGTTGAGACAGAGAGCTACGTAGGCAAACTCTAAATAAAATGTTTACTATCTGCTAATCACTGTGCTAGAGGGGACCATGTCTTGGATGTGCACCTTGCTGGTCTTGGGTGACTTGAGCCATTGCTGGCCATCTCTGTCCACAGTAAGCATTTGCTACTGTGAACTGCACAGATTTACTGTCATTATTTCATGTGTTCCATGCCAGGAAAAGGCAAGAAAGCCCTTCTTAAGAATGGTTCAGCTACTGTTTAGCTGGCCTAGCATGTCCTAATTTACTACATGACAGTGAGTACCAACATCTCAGCATCTGGTGAAGGTCTGGCTACATCATTATGGCAGAACAAGCATGCCAACTCAGGTCTCTCTCTCTTCCCTTACCTTCCCTCCTCTTTTCTTTCTTGTTTCTTTCTTCCATTTAAAAAAAAAATTTTTTTATTGGTACTAGGGTTTGAACTCAGGTCTTTAAGTTGAAATGCAGAAACTCTTACCACTTGAACTACACATCCAGCTCTTTTTACCCTGGTTGTTTTGGAAATAGGGTCTTGCTTTTTGCCCAAGCCAACCTGGACCAAAATTCTATTTTAGGATTTTTGTGGTTACTGTGATGACAGGTGCATGCCACCAGGCCCGGCTTCTTTCCATTGAGATGGGGTCTCATAAGCTTTTTTTGCATGGGGTAGCCTGGAACTGTGATCTTTCTAATCTCGGCCTTCTGTGTAATTTGGGATGACAGGCAAATGCCACAGTGCCCAGCTGTTTTCAAACTCCCTCCTGGGCTGATCTCAAATTGTAATCCTTCCCATCTCAGGCTGTCAAGTAGCTGGGATTGCAGGCATAAGCCACTGGAGGCTGGCTTCTCTTCCTTTTCTCACAAAGCCATTAATTCTATTATGGGTGTCTTTCACTCATGACCCCATCTAATCCTAATTACCTACCAAAGGCCCTACCTCCAAATACCATTAACCTATGAATTTAGGAAATAAGATTCAAATGCATGAACTTTTAGCAGACACACTCACACCATAGCAACTATTCAGTATATTTCTTTTAGTCCTCATTAAATACATTTCCTTAATTAATAATGTGTGACTTAATTATGATTCCCCAATGGTCTTGTGTATAAGGAGAGAAAATCTGCCTTTGAAACTTACTCCTTACACATGACAATTTGGGGCACTCTTGCAGTAGGTGGAGGGCAAAGTGTATTTTTAAGTGTGCTATTTATAACAGTCACACTAGGAAGGGTAAGATGTAAGATGGGGAAGTGAATTCCCAGTCGCTTCAAGGAATTCCATTTCATTCCATTATGCTTTACGTTACTTAACTTCTGAATTGTCTTGATGAGGCACTGGGTTTGGGATATAGCAATAATGATCGTTATAGATAGCCAGGAATGACATTCTAGTTTAAGAGGCATGATCTCTTGCTGATAACAGAGTAGGCACTATCAAAATCTTAGTAGCACAGGCTGTACAAGAGGCACTCTGAAGTCTTTATGGTGGCACCTTTAATAAGAACCTGTTCCAGCTTGAAATCTAAGTTCTGTGCCCAGGTACCAATGTCCTGAATGTCATAGGCTGTTTCTGCTCATGATGACTTTTCATGGAGCTCAAAACAGCAGCATCTTTCTTCCTCTTGACTTATCAACACAATTTAACTGCTACATCTTGTCCTAGATTCCTAGCTCAGCTCGCTAGGATGCTTTCATATGAGGAGATGGAATTATTTACTCCTTAATAGTACTTAGATTTTTAAGGCAGTGACCCACTTACTGGACATGTGGTATACCAAGATTTAAGGTAGAGGTACCAATCACTTAATCTTTTAACATCCACCTGTAGGCCAAAAGATTCACTGTCCAGGTGTCCTCTAATAAAACTGGCAGGCAGAGGGGACACTGTCAGCAAAACCTCCCTGAATGTGGCTTTTCTTCTGGTGAGCTTCAATTAAAAGGGTCAATGAAGCTTCATCCAAAGGAGCCAAGGGTGCAACAAGAGACCAGTTTCTGGTTCCTTCACAATGATTTCCTCATCCCTCTGTCACCCGTAGAGAGAGCCTGATTCTCATTACTCTTCTTCTCCCAAGGTGGCCACATCAGAAAGGGACTTCAGTCCTAACTGGCTTATTCCTTCCACCTGAGAATGTTCTAGAAGCAAAGATAGTTCTTATTGGATACGTTGCCTTTCTTAGCAAAGCAAAATGTTAACTCTCAAATAAAAAGAGACAGGATCTATTGTGATTCATTTCCTTCTCTCAAACACAAATTTAAGTATTTTCTAAAATTTCAAGGTGCTTATTTTCCTAAGATAAAATAATCTAAACAGTATATTTAAAGGAACACCCCTAGTTGTTTGTAGTCTGCTAAGGGAGACAGCTCTGTCATACAGAATTGATGATGGTGCTGTCAGGAAGTAGCCAGGATGCCACAGCTGGAAATTTCAGAGATGCACATCTTAGCTGAGAGGAGAGGTCTGGGGTCCCACAGTGGGCAAAAGACACAAGGTAGGATGAGAAACATAAAAAGTACTCATCAATTCCCACATTTCATTAAAAAAGGAATTTCACTGGGAAATAATAAAGAGAAATGGAAAATACAATTGCAGTGGGTTTTTTTAAACTAAAAAAATTAAACGGTTTTATTCCAGTCAGTCAGAAATCTAACTGGTTGTGGTGGTGCATGTCTGTAATCCTAGCATTTGGGTGTTGAAAGGAGGAGAATCCCAAGTTACATAGAGAGTTCCAGACCAGCCTGGAGTACATAATGGAAAAAAAAAATCAGGAATCTTCCTGATTTCATTCTACTTTCACAACACACCTGATTCCTTTAACTGATAAATGTACTCCCCTTAACCTCTGTGTTTCCGTGTAGCAATTTAAAAAATAAAGCCTTTCTTAATGAAACATTTTTTTCTTAAAATTCTACACCACCAATGTAGGATATCTTTCCTTTCTCCCCCTCAGACCTTTCATCATCCTTGATGATAATAATCTAATTGCACCCATTCTTTATCTGTCCCTCTGTGCTTTCTCCACAGTTCCCCAGAAATGTTATTTGAAAGACACAGATCCAGGTGCATGCTATGCAATTAATAGGCCTCCACTAAGTGGAACCAATAGACCATTAAAATGTAACCGTGCTGTCCAAGCTATCTTTCTTTATCTTTTTCTCTCCAGCAATAACCTGACCCAATGGCTAAAGACATGAGAATCTATCTCTTCAATCCCACTCTGTTTTAAGTGCCGAAGAAGAACAGGCCACAGATAATGAATTTCTACTCTTGGTCATAAATGTGCAAATACCTCCATCAAGTATGCCTCCTGTTGAGGCTGCTGAATCAGGAGTTACACCATTTATGATAGGAAATGGAATAATTTGCCCACTCCAACTCAGGGAGAGGTAGGGCCCTGCAACAAATGACCTGGCTGTAAAATAATAAAGTAAAAATGGGGTTGGAGCTGCCTGGATTATTGTTTGCAGGAAATAGAGTATCAGTAAGCAATTTAAGGAATGGTTTCTCAGCTAGAGTCCAAGGGTTATTTAGTTAGTAATGGCAGTAACCGGAACAGCTTTATGTCAAGATGGAGCCACAAGTACCAGTCAGATAGACAGCAACGAATATTAAGTGACGTCAACCGCCAGCATGAGTTGATTGCAACTTGTGGCGCTGGGAGAACAGAGTGCGCCAGGAGTGTTAGCAGTGAGAAAACCCGCCACGAGAAAACCTTGGAGGCCAGGAACCACTCAAATCCCCTGAATCCCGAAATCCTTGCTGAGGAGGGAGAGAGAGTGATTTAAGAGTGCTGGAGGCCTGGACTGTTAATGCCTTCTTATTTTTGTCTGTCAGAGTAATTACTGACGTGACAATTCTGTGGGTATACATTAAGAACAACAAACATTCCTGGGTGACTGCATGGGTACAGCTTTCAGGTTGCCAAAGGGACCAGTCTACTCTTGCACACTTTCTGGAGCAGAGAGAAAGAATGGTTCAACTTGCTGGCTGACGTGTTAAATACAAGGGAGCTACTATACCCTGGAGGTTTTGATGCAAAATATGCAGCCACAAATATTCAAACCTCTGCAATATTAGATTCCATTCTGAAGATAATAATATTAATAGCTTCCATTTATTGAGTGCTTATTAAGATCAGGTGTGCCAAAATATTCACACACTTTATCTCCCTCAATGCCTCATAGTGACCTTGTGTTAGGCTATGTTATTATCTACACTTTTCAGATGAGTGAAGTAACGTACAGCAGACTAAGTAAGTTGGCCAGGGAAACAAAGTTGGTTAAGTGTGAAGTTAGGAGTCAGACCCAATTTTGTTTTACTTCAGAGCCTTGGGTGGAACCACCTTCCCCGGTATTGTCTTCATGCAATAAAAACACAACGAGCAAAAACTGTGTTATCCTTTAGCTAACACTTAGCAGATACTGGTGGTGGGTATCATATTGTTTCAGGATGGGATTACCATTGTAACAACCCCAAATCTGTAGTGCATTTTGTCATGACACAATGCAATTTTGACATCATTTTTCACTCTTCAGTGAGGTAAGCTGAAGGTAGGTGTGGGTGGTACACACTTACCGTTCCAAGCAGCCATGCAGAGACCCATGCTTCCTCCCAGTGTGTGTTTACCATGTGAACCTGAAAATGACCATAAAGGAAAGACAATGGGATCACGGAAAAGGCACCCTTAGCTTTAGCCCAGAACTGACACAACCTGTAGGCTCATGAACTATTGCTCATAAATTAGTTACAAAGCTTGTTGCAAAGTGTAGTTTAACTGTGCTGGAGGAGAGTACAACATCTGGTGAGCATCTAGTTAGTCCCCGGTACAAAATTTCACCTGCATTAGCTCACACCTCACATCAAACTTTGTCTTTACTTTTCTTGGGATAAAAATGAAGGTGCATACAGGGTGGTTCCACTTTCTCAAGATCATCTAAATAGTTGTTAGGGGTGTGTTATTGGCAGGAGGGATGAACAGAGGTCTTCTCACGCAACAAAAATAGAAATTTGTAAAAACTCCTTATTCTATATCTGTTAGCCATTTAATGGAGTCATCACGAGCACATCCCCTGTGGATTCTCCATATGGAATGGTTACTTCCCCAGCCACTTCCTGTGATTCCCTGCACGACCTCTGTACTTTCTTCCCTCTGGACTTTGCCTGAGCTGCAGTCCTTTCTTTCTTGACACTGGTCTCTTTAATGCCTCTTTCCATCAGCTTAAACATACCTTCTTCAGAAAGTCCACTCTGATTTCAAAATTGGAGTTAGGAAATCTGTTTTGAGGTTCCGTAGAATCCTGGGGTTCCCTTACATAGCACTTTGATAACGTCTCCTCTGCCAGGAGTGTCCACCCCATCCCTGTTGAAAGAAGCTGTACCAGCCTTACATTGCGTCCTTGCAATGACGTCAATCTACTCACTCATCTTGAGGTTTCTTGCTTCTGAAGCTTGCAGCAATCTTTCTTTCTTTCAGAACTTTTTTTTCTTATTCTGCCTGTGCATTGTAATTATTTGTGCTTCTTACTTGTCTTATTTTTCAGCAACCAGAAGCTGTCTGTACCTCTAGGACCACACGGCCTAACAATGCATCTAGAATATGCATCGTGTTCCAGGTTTGTTGACATAAAGTAATTGCAAGCATCAGGTTTTTAGGTCTCACCTGAGAGGTGTGTGAAATCACTTGTTTTCATGTGGAGATACACTTAAAAGGGGCCCAGTATTTTTCATTGTTGTTCCTACCAGGTGTTCACCATGGACTCAGAAAGATTTGGCCTTGGATTAGATTTTAAAGTTGAAACAATTATGTGTGAGTTGAATCCAGGTGGATGTATGAGAGTTTTACAGAGACATGTGGCAGTTGGGTCATAAAATGTAAAACTGTTATTTGTTTTGGGAAAATTTTAAAACAAAGGAAAAATGATTTTCTTTTGTAAAACATGAAAGCTGATAGATGGTAATTATTTTCTGCTTGGCTGCAATGATGACTTCATAACATAATAAATTTATTAATGACTGTGTTGGCATAATTGGAGAAGCAGGTGTATTAAGCGTATCTATGAGATTTTAGCACTGGTAATGTATTTGAATTCTTAACTTTATAGGAAAAGATGTAAAATGTTATTTTTTCAAGGTCAGGCTTTTACCTCTTAAAAACCAAAGAATTTGAGGAGTGAATTTATAGTCTTATGAACATAAAGCTTCAATCAATCAACTTTTTATTTTTTTGCACAATTTTCCAAAAAATGCTTAACCTGAGAGAAAAGTAACCATATTGTTCTCTTCCAGTGCCCCTGTCATTAACCCTTTTATTTTAAGTTTGCTAAAAGGATTTTTTTTCTGTGAACTGATTAGACATAGACATATATCTAAATTTGGGACCTTAGGATGTAAATCTAGTTTAGAAACAAGACTTCTGTTGGGCTTATCAGGCCTTTGTATGGGTCTCTATACCTGTTCTCTTTCTCCAGTGTTCACCTATTGATAAGGGTGACTGGAAGCATAATTAATGCAACCCCTTCCTTCTTTCCTTCTCTCCTACACCACCACTGCTTTATTGGGGGGAGTGGTACTGGAGTTTGAATTCAGGGCTTTCTATTTTCTAAGCAGGCACTCTACCACATGAGCCATATCTTCAGCCATTTTTTTTTTTGCTCTGGTTATTTTGTAGATAGGGTCTTGCTTTCTTCCCAGACCAGTTTGAACTGAGATCTTCCTATTTTAAGCTTTCTGCAGTTGCTCGAATGGCAGGTGCATGTCACCACACCCAGCTTTTTACATTGAGATGGGGTCTTGCAAACTTTCTTGATTGGCTGGCCTGCAAACGTGATCCTCCTGATCTCAGCCTCCCAAGTAGCTAGGATTACAGGCATAAGTCACTGGAGCCCTGGCCACAATACCACTCTTATTCTGACTCACGGGCTTACTGGTGAGGATTCTGTGGTACTAGTCCTGATAAAAATAGTCAATGTTTGTTGAGTGGGATGGCATGCTGAGTTCTTTGTATACAATAAGGCAGGTGCTATTTTCACTTCCATCTTATAGGTGAGCAAACTGTGTCTTAGGTTAAGTAAATTTGTGCAAGGTTGTGGAACTAGTAAATGTTAGGGTTTAAGGCAGACATATTTGCTTATTTTGGTGTCACTTCAAGTGCTCTTTCATTGTTGTGATCTTTGATGCTAAAATGAGATTAGAAAGAGTTGGATAGATTACTAGGAGTTCTTTTTTTCTATCTTAAAGTTATGGCCATTGAGACTTTATAAACATGGAAATAGAATCTCTATACTGCCCCCTTACTGTTCGGCATTAAAAACCCAGTTTTAGCAAAAATCTGTGAATGCATAGTTAATGGATTCAACATATATGAACGAATTGCCAGAATGTATAAAGTTATGATTTTACATATTTGTCACAAATGACTTCAGCATCCATATATTATTGAGCTGAGGTTTTCTAATGGGGATAAATGTGCCGTGCTGTGGACCCTCAAGATGGGAAGATACACAACTCATGCTCAGTGAAGCAGAGGAAAATATATTACCCCTCTGCCGTGCCGTGACATGCCTGTATTCCATTCGAGCTTCATGAGAGAACTCAAAAGAAAATACAGAGACAGCCTTCTACTGCTAGCTTTTAGAAAAATCTTTAAATGTCAGCTCAATGCTATTTGCATAGAGCTCAGAAAGAACAACTTTTTTTTAAAAAAGGAAATTTTGCTAAAGTGTTATGTAAGATTTTATCCCCTACAAGTTATGTTTTGTTATATTGCCTGAGAATCCATGAAGATTTTTAATAAATGATAACTGAAGGGAAAGAGTTTTATTCCAGTTTCATAATAAAGAAACGTGGAAAAAGTTACTTATAAATTGTCAAAATCACACAAGTAAAATATTTTATTTCTTAAAGATCACAGCTTTAAATTTGTTGCAAGTAATTGTTTTTGTTAGCTGCATTTCCTCCTGTCCTTTCTGTGGTAGCACTTTGTTGCTGAAAATCAAGGTAATCCTGATTAATTAATAAACTCCTTGGGCAAATGCTGTTTATTTTATTAAGAATAGCAAAAAACCAATGCAATCATCTTGGAAATACATGTTCACATCAGGTTTCGTTTTCAATTCTTGTTTTGTGCTTATACAGTAGACTATTCACACTAGTGGTATGGTTGGTACCAGTTTCCAGTGGCTTGTAGAAAGTGTTCCACCATGGTTCTTGATTCTTCGTGTCCAACCAAGCCTAGCATCTGAACTCTGGCTGAACTTCAGAGATTGGATATTCCAGTCACTCACCTCTGTGGATATAAGAGCAGAGAGAACTTGAAACTCTGGGTATCAACCCTGCTAGCAACACTAAACAACTCAGGATGGCATTAAATTAAGGGATTGGAGTTGGAAGTGTTGTATTCCAGCTACTGCAACTTCTACCACTTTGATCTCTAAGACAGAGAGACGATGTCGCAAATGAGAATTTTATATCTGCATATGAAATTTGACAATAGCATTAGTTTACAGAAGAGAAAGTCAAGACTTTCAAAGTATACCAATCACAATTAAGTTCAGCTGGCACAATGAAGACATGGTTCTACAACTGAGGGTTGGATGTTTGCATTCCAGGCTGCGGCAGCTCTGTAGGGACTTAGGTTTCCTCTAGCTTACTACTTTGCCATTCTTACGATGGTCCAAGATGAATACTAAAACTCTCAATCCACCTTGTGGAGGAAGGGATTAAAAAACAGATAAGGAGTGTATTTTATGTTCTTAAGAGATGTTTCCAGAAATTGTGCCTGGTTACTTTTCTTCATATCTCATTGGTTCAAGCTTAGTTCTGTGGCCACAGCTAGCTGCCAAGGAAGTTGGGAAAAGGAGTCTTAATTCTGGGAGTCATTTGCTCAGCTAAGAAGAGTCAAGGGTTCTGTTTCTAAGAGGAAGAAAGAAAGGATATTAGGATTGTAATCTGCTGTCTCTATTACAGTGAGATTAAATACAGTAAGATTAATTCAAGATTACACAATTTTCTAATGGCAGAGATTAGAAGTAGGTCCCCCTGATGAAAGAGTGCTGTTTGAATCTAATAAATTGTCCCTCTAAGCTTAATAGGGCCAGTTTATGTACATAGAGAGAGATGAGATTAAAGACCATTATGATTTCAAATTAGGTCAGAAAGCTTGTTCTTTAATCATTCTTCCACTCATGTATTTTTGCATATTATAGTGTGGTTTCCATTGTATTTAGTTTTATTATTCTTAGCTTAAATATAGACAAACTCTTGATATAAGGATTATATCCAAGTTTTTCCATTAGCAACCCTGGTGAAGCAATGGAAGGCTGGGAGTCATGTACTCTGTTATCACACATCTCAAGTGGGCAGTCTGCTTGCCAGACAGCTGCTAGAGCTCCCTGGTCAGCTTACTCCACCACCTTCTGGGATGCTGGCTCACACCTTCTCTTGCTCCTCTGGCATATGACACCCTTCCTCTACGCTTTCAATGGATGACCTTGTCTCATATTTCACTGAGAGAGTAAAGACAAACTCAAGAGAATTTCTGCTAGTTGCTGCAAGTGCAATACCAATCCACTGGCCCCGGATCCACACATTCTGCCCTGTTTTTGTTACGGTAGATGAAGAGTCCAGTTTCTTTCGGAGCCAACCCTTGCACTGGATGCCATCCTTCTCATGTTCTCAGGGACTTTGCTTCTGCAGCTGTGCTCTCTCTTTGTCAAGCACCATTTTCTCTTCATACAATCATTCCTACTAGCGTTCGAAGGTATTGCAAAATCTTTCTTGATGTAACAGACCAGATTACACATTCCTTTTTGGATATGCTGGGCTATTCTTGAAAGAGAGTGCCTTGTTTCACTCTAGGGCCTCTTTCACTCAGGCTTTCACCCCTAACACGCCTCAGAAATCCTTGTCAAGGTTGCCAATGGTTCCATCTTGCCAAATCCTATGGGCATTTCTTCATCTTGATCATGCAGGACACATCAGTAGCCTTTTGCCGTTGCTCCCTTCCACCCATGGGAAGCACACTATTCCCTTGCATGGGTGACTCTGTTCTTCCCTTGTTTTCTTTCTATTCAATGGGTTTGGCTCCCCAGTTTTCATTGCTGGCTCCTCTCTCTGACAAAAGATTTTGGGTGTGTTCTAGGGCTCAACTTCTTGGTTGTTTTCTCTTCTATCTTCTTTCTCTTTCCCTAGTTGACTCTGTTCAGAGCCATGGTTTCAACTTTCATCTCTTTCTAGATGGTTCTAGAATTTGTAACTTTAGTGCCTTCCTTTTGAGCTCCAGACTTAAAATTCAAACCCTTTCTTCAACATCGCCACTGGATGTCTAAAGAACACTTTCCAGTTTAACATGCGAACAGTAGAACCTAGATTCCCTTTTCTTCAACCATTTCTTCCTCCCAGTAAGTCAGTACCACCACTTACCAAGAGATTCAGGCCAAACGCCAGGAGTTAGCCTTGGTGTCCCTCTATCCTGAAAACCACCTGTTATGCATAGAAACGCATCATTTCCAACCTCAAGCTATGTCTGGAATTTGATCAGCTCCGCCATGTTTACCATTCATTGCCTGGTTCAAGATCTCTCTTGGATTTCTAACTGCTTTCTCTGCTTCTAGTGTTGCCACCCCTTATTCCTGCGCTCCAGTGAGTTGAGTGAGATGTAAATGAGGTCATGTAAGGCACTTTTCTGCTATAATCCTCCAGAAGCTCAGTCAAAATAAAAACACAGCTCTTCACTATGGTCTTCGTGGCCCTGTGTGATCTGGCCTCTTCCCGTTCACTGAATCTCACCTTGCTTCTCTTGCACTAGCACTGTCTCCCCACAATGCCAAGGTTGAGCTCACTTTAGGGCTTTTGAACATTTTGTTCTCTCTGCACGGCAGGTTCCCTCTGCTTCCAGGTGTCTGTAAG
This sequence comes from Castor canadensis, assembly GCF_047511655.1. Classification (NCBI taxonomy): domain Eukaryota; kingdom Metazoa; phylum Chordata; class Mammalia; order Rodentia; family Castoridae; genus Castor; species Castor canadensis. Next base: position 8,612,635 of record NC_133394.1, on the reverse strand, counting down.
GATTGCTCCCGTTTCATATGAGTCTTCGTTCTGATGTGGCCTTAGATCCATTATGAATATGCACTTGGCCTTTACCTCCATCTTGTCATCCATGTTCATTTTTCTCTCACAGCACTTATTACTATCACAGGTTCGCAGCCTTTTGGTTTCTTATCTATCTCCCTTACAACGTCAGTTTCATGAAGTTAAAGACTTTGTCTTACTTTCTCTTTTACCCTGTGCCTAGATGGGTTCAAGGTAACATGAAAGTATATGAGAGAAGCAAGTGAATGAAAGGTTCTGAAGCCATTGGGCAGCTGAACTCAGTCAGTTACCAAAAGAAAAACAGAAATTTATTCCTTTTGTTTAATGTGTGCTGAACTATTTAGGACTTATGCCTTTGCTCTTTCTGGAAGAACAAATCAGTATGTGGCAGGATCAGGGCAGGAGGAAAGGGACAGCCAGTCTGACACACACTCTGCAAGGTTTGCATTCCAAAGGAGGCACTGTGGCCAGAGATCGCTCCATTAGCTACTTGAGCACACCTACCCTTCAAATGCTAGAAAACAGGAAGAATCATCTACCGCATCAAGCAATTCACTAGAAAATCCTGGTCGCAAATTAAAGTTCAAATTTCATCTTTCCTTTCAAGGTTGTCTCTCTGTCTCACACAGGCATCTTTTTCATACGTGTTGATGTGTATTTGGTTTGAGAACCGCTCACAGGATGTCAGAGTCACATCTAGGACATCCAAGGGGGACGATATGGTTAAGTAGAAAGAAGAGATGCAGAGCTGAGGAGAATTTGTCTCTGGATATTGCTAGTCTTTTCCATGTGGCAGCTTTGCCTGTGGCACCTGTTCCCCTACACTTCTACTTGCTGTTTACATAAAAAGCAACACACACACTTTTCAGCCTCCAGCTACTCCAGACAAGATTGGACTAGATTACTTGAACATGGGTGAATCACAGCCATTTTTAAAAAGTGAAAACATCTGTTTAGTAGCAGAAATGTTCTCCTTCCAGAGGGAAAAACGTGTCACCAAGTATATATAAGTGATCCAGGTGAGTTTGTTTCTGTGGGACCAGGTGTGGTGGTGCATACCTGTAATATCAGCTACTTGGGAACTGAAGTAAGGAGATGGAAAGTTTAAGACCAGCCTGGACTACATAGTGAGACTCTGTCTCAAAAGAAAAACAACTCCCCCCAAACAAACAAACAAAAACCCAAAAATATGAGGTTTGTTTCCTCTCTATTATGAATACCATGACTACAGGTAATGTTTTGTATTTCTAATGAAAAAAGAGCCATTCTTGTTCCAAGTAGGTTTGGCTTGAGGTGTGAAGCACTGTCTTTGACCAGTCACTTATGCTCTGTGATTGCTTTCATCTCAATGTAGGCAACAATTTAAAAATTTTTCACCTTGCCTTTGGCAGGGACCCATTCCACATTCAGGCACGAGATAATGTGAACACTTTATAATCACCCCCAGGTGGCTTGGGACATATCTTTTTTTCTGTTCCTTCTCTTGGCCCCTTTCTTGAAGATAAGGTCTTTGTGTCTTGATAACAAGAAGAGACTCTAAGAACAAATGAGGAATTCAAACAATTTCATGTTTTGAATATTCCAATGGATATATTTCAGGAAGAGGGTGTCCAATTTGGGATTTTAGGCAAAAGATAACTTGGAGATGCACTCATTGGGAAAATCGGTCTTTAGAAAGCTGGCATTTCATGCAGATGGCCACCTGCTTAGTCCCCGATACAACAGCCCTGGCAGGAGTGTTGTAAATCAGTCCGGATTCTGCTTGGCTATTCCTCTAATCGGGCTCCAACTCAAACCTCTACTATGACAGACTTGGTACACTCACACTTGGCTTTTAAACATTTGTGTCTAATTCTTTTTAAATTTTTCCTTGTAATATTGATGTATGTCTTTGGAAAGCCAGTAGAAAGAAAATGTTTCTGTATAAATTTCAGCCAAAGTTTCCATGTTTACTAGAGAGACTGGTTAGCTTAGAAATAACCTTATTTTTTTAGATGGTAACTACCCCTGGACAGAGCAGGTAACTCACCTGGGAGAATTTTAAGAAGATCAATAGAGCATTTTCGGAAGGAACAAGCCCATCTAAGCATGAATCTACTATTTTTAGTCTGAGGGCTAAAGTCTCTCTGTTTCTAACTCTTTGGCCATGATCTCTGTTAAAACAGCCAGCTCTAGGAATCATAAATCATTAGGAATCATTTTATCTCAGTGCTGTAGGCTGGAAGGTGCTAAGCCTAGAAGGCAGTGAGTTTTATTTTAAGTTGTGCTACACAGCCAAAGCAGGGTGAATTCTAACTGAACTAAATCCCCTTTGTCATTTATTTTTATGATAATAGTAAGATCTGTGAACATTTTGGAGGCTCAGGGATAAAAGAAAATATCATTTTTAACTTTCACTCCGCTTGCCACTTGGGAATGGGTATTGTTCGTTTTCTCTTAAGAAATCACCTAAATAGATTAGCTGCTCCATATGACTTTGGAGAAATGGAAAATGCTGGTGGAAAAGGTGCTGGTGACCACAACAATACACTTGCAATTGCCATTTAGCTTAGCCCTTTGTAATCCCCTGTTCCACCTCACTGAGGCTGGTAATGCGGAAACCAGACTGAGAGTCCCCAACATGCAGCACAGGGACAGCTGAGCTGACTGCACCAGCCCCTTTGTCCTGGGACGGGATCTTCAAGGGCAGAAACAACCACTGGGGTGGGGGGTTCTCACCCTTTACATACCTTTACAGTTGTGGGACACCACTATCAGTCCCTACTCGCTAGTGGCCAGTGTGACAATGAAAACCTTTCAATTTCATGTTAGGAGTCCTTTCATACAGAATAGTTGATCTTAGGGAAAGGAAATCAATATTTGTCCACAAGTCATTTCTTTTTGGGGCCTGGTTCAAACGAAGAAAGGGATTGGCGAATATTCTGAGCACCTGCCACAGCTCTTAGAAAGCTGCAAATCTCGTAGGTCAGCAGAAAGTCTATGATGACTACTCAAGTGTACAAAGGCGCTTTGGAAAGGAATTGCAGAATCTCACCTAAGGCATGCTGCTTTATTCCTTCAGTGTGGCATCTGCACAAAGACCACTGAGGCAGGGTTTCAAAGGGGACAATTCTCGCAGACAAGGGCTCAGTGGGATTTACAACAAAGAATTTCTCAAGATCAACAGCAGTCTGCTGACATTGGAATGGGCTGGGGGATTGAAAACGTGATTAAAACAAAATGAAGACGGAATGGCAGCAGGGGAAGAGATATCCTGCAGAGCCCAGGAGAAGAGAGGAACTGCCAGCAGTTTTCTGGAGACAGGGACAGGAAACTGTTGAACTGTTGTTGCGTTCTTGAAAACAATCATGGCTTTCCTCATAGTAATCACATAAAGACTACAGTACAACGTAGTACGTTGCTAAGAAGGTTTAAAATAGTTAAGTTGATCAGCCATTATTGTATACTTGACTAAAGATAGTTCCTTAAATTCAACTTTTTTTTCAGGTCCCCTGTTCAATTAATGTTATTTACACAGGTAGACCCAGGTACTGACTTCACGCCATCAGAATGACATAAAGTATACTCTTTGAAGACTGGTTTTCATAGTACCTATTATATCAGTATGACAATATTCTATAGGAACAATTTGGGAAAAGTTTAAAGACATGATTTTTTTTGAGGCTATTTGCAGAATGTAAATCACAACAGGACTGTCTGTAAAGATGCAGCATCCTGGAATGGGAGGGCAGGTGAAGACAGATTTCCTGTAAGAACTTCAGGGCCTCAGCATATGGTCACACATATTGTACATTGCACAGCTCCAGGGGGTGGCATTTACCTGGCCTCCACAAATGTCATTCCAAAGCTATAAATAACATGCAACAGCAATGGAGATTGTCGTGTTATCTGTATACTGTTCTAATTAGTCTAGAGCTATGCAAACTTTATAAAGTGGTTCTAAAAACGTTTGTTACAAAACCTGCCATTTAGTGTTTGATAGGAATCCAGCAAAGCTAAAAGCCAGTGTTACATTTTTTTTTTAAATGGAAGAATGTGGTTTTGAAACTCCTTCCTCGGAATTCCAGTTGTAAGCTGGTTTTTATATAAATATACAAGTTCAAACGGCATTATATAATAAGTTATTTTGCCAGTGTTACTCAGTGTGGTAAGTTCGCTGGGAGGGTGGGTTTCTGTGACCGTGTCGGGGATGGGATCCATCCTCTCTCACTGACTGTCTTCTTCTTTCCCTTTCCTCATTCAAAGCTTGGGGATGGTCACAGTGTCTACATACTCAGTGAGATCGCTATGAAGGTTGTGATTTCTACACAAACCACTAAGAAATAACATACAGCCAAAGCATAAGTAGATGTTAGGAGCTATGCATCTTCATCTAATGCTCTCAGGTTGAAGCTAATCTATCCTTAATTTTTCTGGGAAATTCTGAAGCCAGAGAAGTTCACGATTAGTGAGATCATGAAAACCCAAGAGGAGGAAAGGATCATTTTAAACTGTATATTTGCTTTCACAAGTAGGAAATGAGAGAAAGTGCTAACTCTTTATTCACCTCTCTTCCTCCCGGTCTGAGTCACAAAGGAATAAGTTGATTGGTTGGAAAGCATTCTGGGCCAACTGTTAAAACCCCTGTCTTCTTTCTGGGTTCCTTGATGGCTGGTAGGAGGGGCTGTGATGCCCAAGAACACTGTCTACCAAGTATGTCTGCTTATGCTCAGCATAGGAAGAACTGCACTGCACTGCTCACACAAACTTGGGCAATGCCCTGTGGCTTGGTTTGACTGTTGAAACACAGGAAGGAGGTCAGGTTCGTGAAATTTTGGAAGAATCTTTAATACTTGATGTTTTTAGCTCTTCCCCCTTGCTTCAGAGATTGTCTAGCATGAGTGCAGATGGAGCTGGCTGGGTGTGGATCCTTGTGAGACCATAGACACATGGCATGAGCCAGATGTAAGAGCTGTCTGCAGCGCTGAGATCTGAGGTCATTTGTTGTTGCAGCATAATGTGCCCTCCATGACATCTTTTGGAGACCTGTGGGGACATTGCACAGTGCTGGCGCTGAGAGACGCAGATTACGCTCCAGAGATGGCCAAGGTGTGGCGTTCCTGCAGAAATTATCTTCTGATTCTTTTTATGTTAGAAAAAATATATATATTATGTTAATAATTAACTGGTTTATATGCTTTAAACAGTAATAAATAACAAATACTACTTACTAATGTGTCAGCCATTCATGGTATTAAAATTAAACACAGGATCTTTAACAAACTTAACCTTGATCGGTCAAGTCTGACATGAGGAACTGAAGTGAGATGTGTTTCTATAAACTCAGCCCAATTTAGTTTTGAAGAACCCTGAGTAAAATTTATCTGACTAAGTACAAAAGACTGCAAAAGTTACTGGCTAATTTTCTCAAGAGAAAATAGAAGAATATTAGAACCCACACAAAGCAATCCTTTCTTGTAACATGGCATTGAACCAGTAATCAGATATAAAATTATTATTGATTTTTACATATTATTTAGTGTTGTGAGGAGGTGACACACATGAAATGCAGCAATGACTGTATTTTGAACTCCTTTCAACCCATTCTAAGGAAAACAGTCTGTCTCACAATGAACCTTTGAAAAGGCTGAAGTTGAAAATGTACTTCCTGAAAGACTAATGGGGGTTATAAAATTATTAAAGAGTTTAGAAAACAGTTAGGTGTTATTTCTTAGAAATGCTGTATGCTGAACACTTCAGAAATGTTGCTTCATGGCTAATTGAAAGATATAAACAGATTATAATGAATAAATTCATAAATAATAATTTCTCTGCTTAAAAATTTATTAGGACAATAAATAACAATAAGAGAAATTAATACGTTTTCAAAACCAAACCAAAAATGTGAAAAAGGAGATGGGTAACTGACTTATCAGAAATTAAATAATAAGATTCTCTATAGTAGGAGATTTAAAATCCTGTATTCTCTGATCACACCTATTTTCCTGTATTTTATAGGGATTTTTAGACAAGTTATAATGTTGGTTTAAAATTATTCTAGCTGGTGATAAGTGATAGATGTGTCAACGGTGAGATGAATTTTACTCTCACTGGGTTATAAAGTTTTAGTCACTTGTTTATAAAGGAGCCCACTTTGAGTTTTTTGTATAATTTTTTAATTGTATGTTCTTTGTATCAGAGCTATTTCAGGTCAGGTGTGATGGTGCACAACTGTAATCCCAGCTACTTGGGAGATGGAGGTAGAAATATCCCAATCTGAGGCTGGCTGTGAACAAAAACATGAGACCTTATCTACAAAATAAACTAAAGCAAAAAGGGACAGGGTATGGCTTAAGTGGTAGAGCAAGCTCTTGCTTAGCAAGCAGGAGGCCCTGAGTTCAAACCCAATTAAGTTCAACTCCCCCACCCCAATCATCCTTCCTTATTTTAGAGGTAAGGAAACTGAATTTTGGAGAGGTTAAAAGAATTGTAGAAGGGGTACTATTGCAGAGTGACCTACTGTGAGCTACCTTAAAAATGTGCCGTCTACTTCTGTCTTTCCCAGCCCACTGTTCAATTTCACTTCATTAAGTGTGAATGGGGAGGACAAGAAATGCACCAATCACCTGGTCTTTCCATGCCTTGACTCCAGGCAGAAGATGAATGTATCTGATCTTTTTACCCTTTTGATGGAACCATCTTTTAGTAGATATTGGGTTTTTGTTTGTATTTTGGATATTTTTGGTACTGGAGATTGAACTAAGGGCCTCTTGCTTACTAGCTAAACCCTCAGTCCTTTTGCTTTTCAGGTAGGATCTGGAGCTAACTTCTACCCAGGCTACCCTCAGGTTATAATCCATTTACCTCCACCTCCCAAGTAGCTGGGATTACAGCATGGCCACTACTGGTCTTATTGTATATATTGTTAATGGCTCCAATGGACCTCTCTCAGAAGATCAGATCCCTGCCTTTCCCAACCGAGAGAACTGGATCCAAGGATGTCCTTCCAATGGAAGGATTTATAGTCAGTATTGCAGTCTAGTACATGTCCCTGATTTGGTATAGTTATTTTTTTAAAATTCAATTTTCATATGATCCACCCCTTTATTACATTACACTCCACCCATATCAATTGCTCTTCATTATTAAATTTAGACTTTCTTATGTCAGCTGATAAAAATTTGAATCATTACATGGTGTTGTTGTGTGTCAGGTGACAATTTATTTCAAGGAGTATCATCCTTTTGAATAGCTGTTTGTCCAATTACTTAATCATTGTATTATATTTTATTTCATTTAGAAAAAATTATTTGAAGACGGAAACCCGAGAGTATTTTGCATAATGATAATGAATCATAGATGAAAATTCTTTTATCTGCAAAAAGTGAAAAATCTCAAGCTCACATAACTCATTAATCTTAAGATGGCGTCTGTGTATCAACTTAGAAACACAGGATAAATAAGGAATACATATTTCGTGAATGAAATCATACAGCCCTTAAAGGAGCCATGTTTTGAAGTGTGTGAACATGTGTCATGATTCAAATAGGTTTTTACATTTCCTCCCTGCTATCGCTGCTATAAATGCTGACTGAGGTTGAGCTTGATCATTTATAGACATTGAGTATGGTTTCATAAATGGATTTATTTGTTTTATATTTCTCCCCAAGAAGACAATACGTTCTGTGGGATAGAAATGTGTTTGTAGTCTATTCACAGCATACAGATCGCAGTAGGTGCTTGTAAACATTGTGGAGCTGGTGAGGGACAGTGGCATTGTTACAGGTGCCTCTATATGCACTCATTCCTCCGTATACTTTTTTGTCTGTGGTACTGGGGATCAAACCAGAGCTTTTAGCATGCTATGCATGTGCTGTACCACTGAGCCATACTCCCAGCCCAGCTTACTTGAAAACATTGCCGTTCAACCTTCAAATTATTTTTGCTTATTTTACCCATTTCTCTACTCTGTGCTTTCAGGCTCAATTGTGGTTATTGGGAATTTATTTAACTTAAAAATGCATGAAGTATTTGAAGGCTGTAGAACAGCCTTGAAATCTACTTTGTCCTGTAGCCTTTCATATAATTTACAAGTTCATCTCAATGTGCTTGGGTATGTGAGAGAGACAGAGAGAATTTTTTTTTTAAACAATTCCCTCAGGTTTTGCTTCTAAATCTTTCTCAGAGTACTGTTAAATTTCATGAGTCCAACTAAGAGTTTCCTGGGTGGATTCAGAGAGCATCCTGTCTGTTGGCTTTTGGTTTGCAATAAAATCCAAACTCTCAATGGTAGTTTTCTTCCCATCCAAGGGCTTGTGGGCCAGAATACTTTTCATGGCAGGACTGCTGGGTGACTTGGACGGCACAATGTCACTGAGCAATAGAGCAGAAACAAGGTTTTATCACCTGCTCTCGGTTCTTTAGCACTCTGCTTTCTCAGTGGCATTCCATTTCATGGACAAGCAGCAAATTAAAAAAGCACAGCAAAGCAGGCCTTCCTATATATGTGCAAATGGGGAAAGGTTACACATTCCAGATGAAAACAAGAACAACACAGCTTGCACGTTGGGCTCTCATTGGCTTTTCATTAGTTCACCTTGAAACCATGGAACAGCTGTAGAAAAGATGAAGATTATGTTCCCTGCTTTGAATCAGGGAATCGCGATGCTCCAGAGTTGCTTCTTTGGCTCCATGAATGATTTTTACAATTCTGCAGCACTGAAATGGCTACTTGAAATTGTTGGACTCGGATGAAGAAAGCTGTATGTATATGTCAGGTGATCATAGGTCCTGAGGTCCAGCATGATTTTTTCCTTCTTTCCCTCATTTTAGCTTCATTTATGGAACAGGTTATTTTTCATGTAAAACTGCAGGGAATCTTACCTGACAATCTTTCCCTGGACAATCTGGCTCTTTCATTTCCTTGTGTTGCATTTTATGTTTTCCTTTTCCTTTTATCCATTCAAGGCAACACATGTATGGCTGCTATTTTACTGGAGAGCTCATTGCATTGTCTATTTTAACATTCAAATGCTCAACTTGAATTCCTGTCTCTTTTGACAGCATGTAGGAATGGCACGCATTGGCGTTTTAAGAGATAATTTCTTTTCTCCTCTCTCCATTCCTTGTCTCCAGTAGCCCTGCAAAATAGCTCATCGCTTTGCATTTCTCAGGCATTCAAGTGAATGTGTTTATAGAATCTAACAATCCTGATCGCTCAGTTCCTTTTTATAAGCAGAAAATGATAGCTAAACATGGCAGTGTTCCTGGCAAAGCTACATGAAGAGTGGCAGACAAGCTGACCTGGGCTGTGGAAAACAGCTATAGGTGTGTGATTTAAAAGGAGCTGTCCCATCAGTCCAACTCCCACGTTTAATGCTATAAGGATTGTGTGACTTCATTTTCTCGGAAAAGAAATTTGAAAAAGTATTTGAAATTTTTACCCATCAGTCTCTTTTTCTGAAATTCAGCCTACTAACTCAAATAAATAGTTTTTAAAAAAAGTGATGTCAAACAGCTGGGACCAAATGTGAAAGCAGTGTTCCTACAGCAGGGTGATTGTCCATGGAAAACCAAACCAAGTATGAGTAATAATTACTACTTTATTTTTCTGAAAACAGACCCTTAAGAAGTAGTGTCATGATGAGGACAACCGGTTAAAATCTCTAAGGACACTTATTGCACTAGACTTGAATTTGTTTCAGTTATAAACTTGTACATTAGGACATCTCTGAGGCTCCTGAATGGGAAAATCCAATGACTAGAGGTGGATGTGAAAAAGATCAGATGACCTGGAATGACTGAGTGTAATGCCTAGATAGACCTGAGGACTGGATTCGGTGTTGGCAACTGTAGGCTGTGGTCCAAACAGACAAGGGAAGCATGAAATTGAGGGCCAGCTATTTGGGAGAGAGAAAATAGTGAGGTAGGCATTGACAAAAGTTAATGCAATCAAATAGCAATTCCATAATAGGCTCAGCTCTGAGCAATTTGCATAACTTGCCTTATTAATCCTTATATAATTTGGGATGCAATAACTGTTCCCATTTTACAGATGAAGAAACAGAAGCCTAGAGAGTTTAAGTAAATTGTCTGGGGTTGCACAGAAGGAAAGTGGCAGGATCAGGGCTTGAACCATATTCCTAACATCTACAGTGTCTTTCCAATAGGTAAATAGCTTCCAGGAAACCCAGTCTGCTGGATAAAGAGTGACCATCTCAAAGACTCTAGTGGAAGCCTGTGAGTGAGCATGTGAAGAAAGTAATGGTGTATGTTTCCAACTCATTTATTGACTCTATTACTGCAGTTCAGAGTCTATATTCCTGGGGTTTCTTTAGGCTTTGCCTTCTCTAAGTGATGGTTGGTAGAGATGTGTGATAGCAGCTCTGGATCTCATATTATCTCTGAAGACTGGCCAGAAGAACAGAAATACTTGGTATCTGACGCTGCCTCAGAGAAATAAGGAAGACTGTCTCTATGTCCGAGGCACACCTCTGCCCCCATCCAGGACACATGTCCACTGCTGATCCTGTTAATTCACAAAGGCCATGGCATGCACTGGACTGTCAGGAGCTGGGATGAGGCTAACTTTCCTGGGCCATGTAAAGTTGGGAGGGTGGCTCAATACTTAAATTCATTTGCATTTAAGGAGAGGGTGAGGAAAGACAAGGAGAAGCTGGTGGCCACTCAGGATGGTTATTCCAGACAGCCAGACCCATTGAGCATGATGCAAATCCCAGGGCCTGGTTCTTAGAATTGGTGAGCTTGATTCAAAGCTCAGTTACTTCATTTGAGCCACTGTTGTAGAATGGAGTGATAAATAAGAGGAATTGGATGCTGTGCCACTGACTTTCTGGCCTAGTGTTTCTTACCTCTCTTCTGGATGGTACGACAGGTTTGAAGCAGCAGTCTTCCTGGGTCTATCAGAGTCAAGATGATTTTTATAAAATGATGCTGAATGTGTTGCCGACCTGGTATACTTTGTTAGGTACCATCTATGTTGCTCTCTCTTATTTATTCTGTTTCCCAAATTTTACTTTTAACACTGGTTTCTTAGGTGTTATTTAAGGAATGAAATTTTATTGATTGACTCTTATGGTGGCTTCTAAACACAGCTGTGAAGTTGGTAAGATGTTTCTTTGGTCCTCTCTGTGGTTGTGATGACAAGTACAGTGTCCTGTAGTGCCCCCGCTGCCTCCGACTTCCCTAGCAGACCAGACATTGGGCATTTATCATGGACCTCTTTCCTGCTGAGCGTGGTGGCCATGAGACATTATTCTTCATTTATCAGTCAAGGCAGCCACTGCAGAGCTGGCACAAGAAGTGGAAATCATTTCCTGTCCTTGCTCGAGGACCTTTGTCTCTGAGCCGCAGCATAGGAGAGCAAGAGGAAAAGGATATTTAGAACCAGACAGGCTTGGGTTTGAATCCAGGCTTTGCCAATTATTAACCTGCTGAATGAGCTTATTTCTCTGAACCTTTCTCCTCTGTAAAATGAGATTAATAAGGCCAGTTTTGTGGGCTACTTGTGATACTGAATGTGACAGAATATGTACTGTTGTTACTGACATGGCTTTTTACACATCAATTCACAGTGCCTTTCTACCAAATCTTAGACCCAGGAGAAAATGTGATAGATGCATTCTTGGCAGAATGCAAAACATTTCTGTTTTAATAGGAAAGTATCCTTAACAAAAGGAATTTATCACTGTAGTGTTTTATATATTTTTGTTTTGGGGTTCAATATCTTAAGCAGAAGTTTCACCTGCTCCAACCACTCAGACCATCACTGGTTCTGCCTAAAGACATGGCTTGATTTCAGTTTCCCAAATGTCAAACTTGGCAGAGACTAGTGTTTTAGGGAATTACAGAGGGTGAAGAATCCATAATCTTTGCCCTTGAGGAAGTCAAACCCAAAGTACACAATGACAAGTAAACAGTCTGTTGAATACAAATAACTGAAGCCTAGAAATAGACCCACATATGCTAAATTATAGCTCCATAAATGTATCACTTCTAAAATATCTGCATAGGCAGACAGATCAATGGAACAGAATAGAATCTTAAGTAGGTCCAAATACTTCAGGGAATCTAGTGTGTGATAAAAATAGCGTTTTAAATCAGTGAAAAAAGATGGATTATTTAATAGATCACATTGAGACAACATTTTTCAGCCATTTAGGAAAAAAATTATACCTCTATCTCATTCCTCACACTAAAGTACATTCTGGATATACTAAAGCTTTAAAGATAAAATGAGAAACTAAAAGTTTTATAAGGCATCATGGAAAAAATTTTAAGTAATCTTGGGTAAGAGTTTCTCAAGCGAGAAAAACTATGTAAGTTGACCAAAAATGATAGAAATTAATTTTGCTATTAAAGCATTAAAACTCCTCCCTTGGGGGGTGGGTAGTAATTAAAGGCAAAACTGCAAAAAAATTTGTACTTATAAATGTCCATCTCCAATTACATTCTGAAGAGGTTATTCCAAGTTTTGTTAATAGATTATGTAATCATCAAAAAGAATTTATTGTATCTACATTTGCTGCTATGGACAGATCTTCCAGATACATTATTAAGTTGAGTAAAAGAAAGATACTTTGTATCTATAGACATTTGAAAGGATCTAGAGACATATTTGCCTGGTCTATTTGAGAAACTGTTGACTGAGGCTACCTACAGGGATTAGGCTCAGAGTCACTGCTGAAAGGGGGCTTACTTTTCTTTGGATACATTTTTTGTAGTATTTGAATTTCCAACCAAAATCATGTGCTTTCATCATCATAAATTGATAAATTAATGGACAGCAGAGTGATGAATCAGCTGATTACATAGAAAAATTCACCAAATCACAATCAGGAATGAAATCTTCTCAGAAAATTAACTTTTTTGAAGACTAGGAAGCAGAGTGATTCAAAATGACATTCTGGGAAGGAAGGGACTCTTGGACAAGTTAGCTCTTCAGTCAAAAGAGACCGCAGGGAAGGGGCCTTGGGAGACCAGCAAGAACTGTCCATTACAGTTCAAGAACTTGACTAAGCCTTGACCCTGGCATTTTTCTGAGATGGGATCAGTAGAGTTATTTGCCCACATGAAGTCACTGTGTGTTCTGGGTCTGCAGACACACAAATGTCCTTGCTAGTTATTACAACCAAGAGGATCAGGAATTTACCTCCATAGAAGAGAATCTGTCAATCTACCAGATGCCAAGTCTCCCCATTCTTCCTCAATGACCTTGGACAGCCTAGAGCAGAAAAGCTGCAAAACAAACATTCTCCAGGACAAAGTGTCAGACTCACCACACCTGGAAACAAGCATCCCTGTGAAAATAAGGCACAAACGCCATGAGCGGAAGAACTAATCGCCAGGAAAAAGAGTGTATGCAGCAAACAGAAGATGTCACAGTAAGAACACAGAATGTTATGGATACTGTGGCCATGAATCACAAAGTACGTATGGTAAAATTTCCTTACTTTGCATTGCAAGTAGTGTTTCATTAATTCAAAAACTATGTTGGATGAATTCGTGATCTGGCAGAGCTAGATGTTGCTCTAGGATACTTTCTAGAAAATTTTCAAAACTTTTACTCATTTGCTTCTTATAACACTTCTATAAGGTGAGCAGAGCAGGGCAGGGGAGGACAGCTTTCGTTATACTTCATCAGAAGATATGGCTTGGGCAAGAGTTCAATGTCTTTGTGACAATGAACTGATTGGTGACAAAGTTGAAAATCACATGCATGATTTTTTAACTTCAAACCATATCTCTTCTAAATGACATGGTCTTTGTAAGAAATACAATGCTTATTTAACTTCATTGAGTAGAATGTTCTCTGTGACTTTTTCTGAGGCCAGGGCACATGGCTCTGAAAAGATGCGTGTGTGAAGAATTACTGGATTTTGTTTCCGACTTGTAGTTCTTAAACATCATCATGTGCAAGATTCCTGGAGGCAGCTTTTGTGCATACATAACAGCCTGGGTTTATGTTCTCGGAAATAACAGCAAAAAACTTAGTGATATAACTTTTTAAAAAGTTTCCTAGGTTGTCTATTTCAACCTGAAAGAAGTAGGTCATGAGGGTGACTGCAGATGTTTCAAGGCATTTAAGATTTTATTTTTATTTTAGTAAAAACTCCACTTATCCCCAGATTCTGACAGTGATGGCCTAAGCTACGGCTAAGGAAAAGCTCCTGATTCACCCAAGCCTGTGTTTCGGGACTTAGGCAAGGTCTGAAGCTCAAGCTTGCAAGGATGTTGGGGTAGCTGTCCAACCTGATCACGAATCAAGTTCTTATCCCCATGAACATCTTCCAGAAACAAAGTAGTGTCCTCAAATTCCATTTGGATTCTGAGGGCTTGTAAATAGACCCAGCCTGGGCAGGTAATGCGGCACAATGAAGGAGCTTGGTGCCATAGAACTGTAAAGTACCATGAAGAGTGTCTGAAAGTTGAAATTAACTTTTTATTAGCATGACACTGCTGTGGGCTGTTTCATCTTGTCAGCAGCAAATTTCTGGTTGTCTCACTTGCCTTTTCATTGGTTCACCTCCAGCTATTCCTGCATTCTAACAGGCACTGTCCTGCTTCTTGTCAGCTTTTTCTAGTCCTGCCACTTCTTTTTGTGCCCTTTTGATGTTTCAAAAGAAGCGTGGAATGTGATAGACCTTTCATTTTCAAATGTGCTTTTACTGGCTTTGATGCTGTATCAGAGCAATAGCCTGGAAAGATTGGGTGAAGGAGATAGGGGACCAGCTCTCCCAAGGGCTGACTGAATAACCTCAGCCATGCTATATTCCCCTATCTGTGTCAAGAATGTGGGTTAGACAATACATCTTCTCTTCCCTCGACTTTGCAAGCCTCCTGCTAGGTTTGTTGCCTGGACACCTGACATAATATAGGCCTCCGATGATCGGGTTGCTAGATTGAAATGGAATAATCCATTTCATGCAGCAGCATGTACTTCCTTTTTTTTCTCTCTCTCTCTCTCTGCAATAATTAGGGTTAGGTAGGCAGTTCATGCTTTGTTTCTATATACCTTGTTCCTCTCTGGTTGACCACCCAAAGAGCCATCTTCCTTTTGCCAGTGAGTATTTAAAGCCATGACCTTTAGAAAGAAATAACCCAAAACAGCTGAGAATGTGTGAATATTTGCTCTGCTGTGCAGTCTTGATTTCTGGAACATCATGTTTTAAATTGCAGTGAAAACTAAAGGTCTCTTTATGATGTTCAATAACAGTAAATTTTGTTCTAAGAAGATTTGATGACCTGGAGATGGTATACAAGGCCATTTAAAGATTAAGCTAGAACAACAAAAACATTAACAATTCACCCTAAATTGTCAATATTTTTTATTTAAAAATATTCAGTAAAGCTCTTAGAAAATCAGTTGTAGTATTTTCATAATTTCAAATACATTGAAAAGGAAATACTGGACTCTGCCTTGTGGAATTAGGTCAAAGTCATGGACAATGAAACAGTTCTTCCCTAAAGGACATCCGAGACATCTGCATTAATCCATTCAAGGTCCTTTATTTGGACAATAGTTAAGTCAACAAGACTCAAATTCACAATTAGAACTAGAGAAAAGTCAGTGGACCAAAATTGCTACAAGGGTAATGCTGGCTGCCATGTAGCGAGATTCCTACCATCACTTTGTTAGCTTTTCCCAAATTCATTGAGTATTCTTGTCATCTTGAAAACAATGGTTCATTTGTCTCGTAGGAATCTAAGAAGAATATTCATCAGGCAAGGTAAATGAAAGCATGATCCAATTACCTAAGAAAAATAGATTCCATTTAATCAAATTACTGTTCTGTTCTCCAGGCATGCAGAACAAGAATATGTCAGAACTGAGATGGGAGACTTCCAATTCTATTATGCCTTGATGAAAATCTTCCGAAGGTGTTAATTTGGTGAATGTGTGGTGTTAAAAATGATATAGACTTAACAAACGTAACTGGGAACTATGTTCAGGCACCCACTGTGAATCACATAGGATAGATCTGACTGGGGAGTGTTGCTCCTCGGATCACCCAGCACTGGAGATGCAGGTGATCTGTGTGCATCACCTTCCAAGGCAGAGAGGCCAGGGATTTGTAGATCCAGCTTTCTCAGGGATTGGACCTCCTTTACCTAGATGAATTTTCCACTTCTAATTAAAGGTAGCCAATAAAAAGCATCCTCTGAGCTGTTGCACTGTTCACTCTTAGCAAGAGATCTGATTGTATGAAGGTTTTTGTTGCACACTTCTAAATTAAAGTTGCCTTTAAATTCTGTTTCCACTTTCACATTTATGGCACATTATATTGCAGATATAATAGACTCTGAAGAGTTAGGCATAGACGTTTTATAACTGGAAGGCTCACCATTCACCTTGCGGAGTTAGTGATACAGAATGTGAAATAAAATACCATGACTATAGAGAGGAATATCAAGTGCAAATGATGCTTTAGTGGAAAAATATAGACACAATTATACATTGGGGCTTTTGGTTCAGACATTCCACCTTTAACAAATGAGCTAGCCTGTGTTCTCTCAGTGCTTCTAGGAATTCTCCTCAAAGAAAAACATGAAATTGGGATTATAAGAGAGTATAAAGACACTGGGTAAAACCCAGAGGTAAAGTATTTAAGCTTGAAAATTAGATAATTTAAAAATAGCCAATAAATTCCATTTAAAATGCCCCCCTTAAGATGTAGCTTATTCCATATACTTTGAATATTTCAGATTATATGTGGAGAGGTGATGCTGACTTTCAGTTCTAAAAGTGAATGTGCATTTTAGTCATGCTGTGATTTTAAGAATGTGCCTAGTATTTTGAGGGTTTCTTTTATATGGTGTTAGAACTTGAAAAATTATAATACATATTCTCTAGCAGATCAGTTAAATAATATATAATACACAAAGAAAAATGCTTTCTACCCTCCCCTCCTATATTCTTTCTTAGAGATAACTCCCATAACTATAACTAGCACTATCTCCCTTGCATCCTCTTTCTTATGAGTTAATATATAGTCATTCAACTGCATGGTGTACACACGCATGCATACAAACATGTGTGTTAGTCAAGGTTTTCCAGAGAAAAAGAACCAATAAAATGTGTATATGTGTGAGCTGAGTTATTATAAGGTTTTGGCTCACGTGATTACGGAGGCAGATAAGTTCCAGAGTCCACAAGCTGCTAGCTGCAGACTGAGAAAGGCCTGTGATGTGCTGAGAAAACCTGAGGTTAAAGGGCCAGTGGTTAGATTCCAGTCTGGGTCTGGCTCCTGAGTACCAGGGGCACCCACAGTCGGAGGGGGTGGCTATCCTAGCTCAAGCTGTTAGGTAGGGCAGGGAAGAATCCCTCCCACCTCCACCTGGTTGTTCTATTCAGGCCCAGAACAGGTTAGATGATGGCACCTGGGAGAGAGCAGTCCTCTTCACTGTGCAGATTCAGAGCTGATCTCTTCTGCAAGTGCCCTCACAGACGTACTTAGAAATGACGTATAGCCTGCTCTCTGGGTATTTCATGCCCCAGTCAAGTGAATGTGTACAATTAGCTGCTATAAAATGGATACTCTAACAATACATGAGAGCAAATACATAGATTGTCCTGTGATTTACAACTTGCTGTTTTTTAACTTAAAAATGTGCCACAGTTTTCCACATTGGTCTATTTAGGTTCACTTGTTCTTTTTAGTAACCGAATAGTCTTCCATTGAATGAATGTGCTATCATTTATTTAACCACATCCTTTGTGTTGATAATTAAGATTGCTTCCATTTACGATTGTAAAATAAACATCCATGTTCATATATATTTCTGCACTTAAAAGAGAATTTTTTTGGGTTGGATTCCTACAAATGAAATTTCTGGGTTGAAGAGCATACATACTTTAGACTGGATAAATTCAGCTGAGGTGTGCCAGGAATATGTTCCTACTGACAGAACCTCATCCCCTGGCTATGGCAGGCACCTGTTCTGAAGATCCTGTACTGCATTGTGTGTGCAGTACTTTGAATTTCATCCCTTAGATTGCCTTCCTAAGATTGTATTAACTTTTACTCATTTAAAAAGTGTGCAAGAATGCCTATCTTTTGCTTCCTTAATGTGCACCTTGTTAAACTGTGGACAATCTGAGAAATGAAAGCCAGTTAGTAGAGAGCTGCTACTCAGTGTGTTCAAAGCTTCAGTTGTGTTAGATGAGCAATTTCTAGAGCTGTGCCATACAACATTGCACCTGTAAGTAATAATGGGTGTTGTGCACTGAAAATTTTGTGATGAAGTACATCTCTTGTTAAGTGTTCTTACTACAATAACTTCCCACCCCAATGCTGTATTTTAAAATTCCTTTCACGAGTTTATTGGTCATTTTTGACACTTTTGGGAATTTCTTGTTCATTTTCTGTCTTTACTTTCCTATTCGGTTGTTTGACTTTCCTTAATTAGTGGCAAGTCATTTTTGCATAGTAGAGATATTATGCCTTGTTGAATATGTTATGGATGCTTTTCTTCTGTCAATCACTTCTTTCAAACTTTGTTTTTGGGTTTTTTGTAAAGCTTTAAAAAAATTTTTGAGTTGAAAATTGAATGTTCCCTTCAGAACATTTTTGTTTTCTGGCTTGCTTGGGAGGCCTTTTGCATTCTAAAATTATAAAAACATCTCACTATATTTTCCTCTACCACACATATACAAATTTAGTCCTTTTATCCATCTGTAGTTTGTAAATGCCGTGTCCAACATTGTAGCTCAACTTGAGGAACTAGGATCTAAGTTTTCCTTACAAATAGTTGATTTTATTGAATTTGTTGAACAGCCTATGCACCCCACTACTTCAAATATAAACCTTATAAATATAATTCCCACATATGTGTGAGTATGAGTTTGGACTCTCTTCCATTGGCTAGGCTTTGCATTCTTAGTGGTACCATACTGTCTTAATCTTAGTGTGAAAAATCTTAGTGTGTTTTGCTGTCTGATAAGTCAATATCTGAGAAGGCTCAGCATTAACTTAGACTTTCTTCTGATTTAATTCTGACTTTATACCTAAATTCTTAAAATACTATTTTAGTTATTTTTGACACGCTATGGTTTTCTAACATTTAGCACATGGGCTCTTGTCTTATTTAACTTAATTTTTTTTCCTATTTTCCTACTTGTTAAGATGGTACTTCTGTGCAGAAGTTGACTCTTCCTCCCTTTTGGTAAAGTCTTCCATTGATGGAAATATTAATGAATTAATAATTATTCTTTAGCTGGTATATTGCAGGATGCAACATATTTCACAAAATATAGTTTTCTTGGCTTGGGATTTTTCTTTTTGGGTACTGAGGTTTGAATTCACTTGGTAGGCTTGAACCATGCTTGCTGTCCTTTTTGCTCTGGAGATAGGCTCTATCTTTTTGCCAATGCCAGCCTGGACTACAATCCTATTTTAAGCTTCCAGCCATCACTGTAGTGACCACCATGACCAGCTTTATTCCACTTAGATGGGGTTTGCAACATTTTTGGGTAGGCTGGCTTGGAACTGTGATCCTCCCAATCTCACCTTCCTGTGTAGCTTCGGATGACAGGCACCCACCACTGCATCCAGTTATTGGGTGAGATAGGGTCTTGTCAATTTTTTGCCCAGGTAGGCCTTGAACCATGATCCTCCTGATCTTAGCCTCTTAAGTAGCTGTGATTACAGGCATGAGTTACCGGTGCCCAACTTGGCTTGAATGTTTTGATTCACCTCCTTTTTGTCAACTGTATAGTATTACATGGTATGAATGATGCATAACTTATTTACTTTCTTTTTGGTGATTGTTATGATAGCTTCCTTCCTACCCCCTTTCCAAATTATGTTGAAATAAACATCAGTATGCACACATATTTGTGCATATAACATGAAAATTTTTAAGGAAATATTCTTAGGAATGGAATTGGTAGGTCAGTGAAATAACTATTCATGTTGTTTTATTAATGGAGTACTAATGAAGTAAGTGCTCATATTATGCTGAGAACAACTAACTAAATTGAAGATGGAAAAGACCTGTCTGCCTCCCATACTTCCTTCACAAACCACTACCTAACAGTCATATGCATACAAAAATATAAATAAATGATTCTGTTGCATTCTAAGGGAAATGGGGAAGCTGACCACAATCCATGAGGGCAGGTGATGGAGGGGTGAAAGCTGACTTGGCAGATATGAAGAAGACAGAGGCAGCAGAAAGAATGGAAACAAGAAGAAAGCTGGGTCCCATGAATCCTTGTGAGTCCCAAGGAAAGCTAAGCCTGGGAGCCCAGGAGCAGTGGAATACAGAGTGAGATCCTGATGACCACAAGGGGACCAAGTGACTGGTGAGATCCCAAACATCTCCCAGCTACCCTGGAGGCTCCAGACTGTTGCCCAGAAAAGGGACCTGGGGTATCATCTTGGAAGGGATCTGTCCCAGGAGAAAAGATCTGCCAAGCAGGCATCTGAGGCCTTGCATGTACTGACACTTCACCTTGATGCTCCATAAGCATCTTAGAATCCAAATCTGAGCTTGATTTTGCCTCCTGAATCTCCTCTTCTTATAGGTTTTTCCCATTTCTCTGCCCCAAGCTAGTCTTTCAAGCAGAAAACCCAGTCATTACTGATTTCTTCCTTTGTACTGTTTCATGATGCAGCCCGTTAATTTTTTTTAACACTCTGAGACTCTCTCATGTGTCCTTTTCTCACAACTTCTGCACTGGGTTATATCACAGCATCTCTCTGCAGGACAACTTCAATAGTAACCTCCTACCTGGTCTCTTTCTTTGATTCTGGACCCCTTAATCCTGCCTTTTGCAGCCAGCAGAGTGCTTTCTCTGAAATAAATTTCTGCTCTCCATGCCATCCCTTTTTAGAACCTCTCACCACCAGTCATACCTCCCCCAGGTGGCTCATGGTTCTAAATTTAATGTGCATCAGCCTAACCATAGTGACCTAAAAAAATGAATGCTCCTGGTCCTTTCTCAGAGATTTCAATTCAATAGGTCATTCTTTATGGTTCTTGGACCATTCTAAGCAACACCGGCTCTAGCATCCTCTCTAAATTCAAGGCATGACATATGTGGCCTTCCATGCACTCACTCCCCCCATATGCTTTCTTACTTCCCATTCTACTATGTTTCAGGGTATCAAGGTATTGTTTCTCCTCAACCAGACATTTTTCTTCATATCCTTACACTCAGGACCCTATTTTCTTTGCTTCAGAACCTTCAGTGGCTAACTCAGAGGCAAGAACATAAAGCAAGGTTTCTTGACCCCTGGTTAATGGTCCAGAGAATCTGTGACATCCTTGAAATTGATAAGTAACAATTTGTACACTTGAGAGCATATGAATTCTTATGTGAACCTATACATCTAACTTTTCTAGGAAGAGGGTCAGTCAATTTTCATCTGATTCTGCAAATGAAGCATAACCCTCCAAAGAAAAGTAAGGGTCCCTAATGGAAGGATATAAATAAAATTTTGTTGAACTAAATTTTAAAAATCCATTTGAATGATTAATTTTCCTCAAGCTGACATAGTTAATGATTAATGAGGTGTGTGTGTGTGTGTGTGTGTGTGTGTGTGTGTGTGATAGAAAGAGTTTAAAACCACTTCATTCTTTTAGACAAGAGTGAGATCTGTTCCCTGGTGGCTTTAATTGCACCTGCTTTTCCTAGTTTAAGTGGAGAACTAATGCATGTTTTAGAATCGATTAGGGCCAAAATACTTGCACATGTCAAATACCCATTACTGAACAAAAGTTTTGTTTCGTTTTCAACATAAATCCCCTGAATAATTGACTCTGCTCTCTTCTATACTTTGTGCGTAAACTCACGGGATTGATTGTTGTGATTGATTTAACTTTCCAGATCAATTGAACAATACCATTGGCTTTTTCCATCACTGCATTGACTGAATCCACTGGCTATTTTGGTGCCTGAGAGAGAGAGCCTCAGGGTCTTTAGTCCAAGTCTCCACTGTTGGAGTTGAGTCTGTGAGTTGTCAGGAGCACTGAGTTGTCAATGAAGATTTTAGTTTCATGCCAGCCAAGTTCCTATTTCTATATTCCAGTTTTGTTGCTTTGGAACAATCTCCCTGTCTCTGCCCCAGTGACTCTAAATTATCTGGTCAATATTGACTTTACCACTCAAATACTGGCCCTATTTAAGTGGTATGATGTTTAGAAAATTAAAGGTTGGGGGAAAAAAGTGATGAGAAAATTAGACCAACAAATCAAGAAAATAGGCTCAAGAAGGCACTCCCTTGCATCCCCTCTTAATTAATCTTACATATTTAAATGTAATTTATTAGTCATTTCACTTAAAACTAGAAATTAGTTTTTTTTGAAAAAAATTAAATAAATGCTAACACAGTGTGGAAGGGAGAGGACTCAAACTATGTAATGAGCTTGTTAACCAAATATCAAATGGAGCAAACTGATCACACCTGTATGTGTTTCATATGCCATTTCTGTCTACAGGTAATGTTGACCCAGATATATCATCCCAATACTGTATATCAATTTATTTTATAGGGAAAAATCAAGGAATAAACAGATCTTTCTATCTGAACCCAGGTACCTAAAAGGTGTTAGAAGGAATGGTCCTTTGAAAAAGTGGTATAAATACACATATTCTTTTATTGGATTTGAACATTAAATCCCTTTATTCTCTACCTTCTCCTATCCTTGCTGCCACATAGTAAAGTTAGTTTTTTGCTTAAGTAATTCTGACTTTTGTCTTTAATTTGTTTTGGTGATCCACAAGTCTCATTATTAAGACATACATTAGTCCTGAAGTCTAAACAAATTGAGAGCATCTCTTAAACAGAAGTAAAATTCCAATGTGATGCCGAGCTCCATATGCGTCAGGGCTTGTGTCATGTCTATGTATCTCTAACACTTGGTTCAAAGCCTGGCATGTGCTTAGTGCTCAGCAAATATTCCAATGACTGGAAGAAGAAAAGAAAGAACAAGTGAAAGAATTTCCTTCAGTAGAGGTAGGCAGGTGGTGTGCTGGAGTCACTGTTAAGTCTTATGCAGTAATTACTTTGTGCCAAGTGTGGGAGTTGCCACCTGTGTTATTTTAATGGCTTTTGTTTTCATGTTAAAAAGAACCTGAAATAGCAGGTTCATATGATTTAATATGGCACACAGAGTCAAGATTTAAACTCAATTCATTTCCTACCTATCTTAAGGTTATCATATATTGATTACTAGAAACCCAAATTTGTAACTTTAGTTGGAAGGAGGGGACAAATTACCACTGAACCATCATTAAATAGAATAACTTGACGTATTTGAATGAAGCACGGAGTTGACATAAACATTTCCACTAACTCAGCAATCTAAGAACCACGGGTGGTGCTTTCTCTTTCACCTCTTCCTTTCTGTACCTTTCTTCCCTCCACCTGCAACTTATCATGGAGTATATTGGATAAGTTTAACTGCATTTCCACTAATTTCCTTGACTTATTCTACTGCTTATGAGAAACAGAGAGCTCAATTTCTAGGAAACTAGTAGCTATCAGGATAGACTCAAGGAGCAAAGATAATAGGTAAGTAGGAGGGAGATATAAATGATCTTTGAAAACAAAAGTGAGTTATGGTATTCATTAACTCCTGATTCCCAAGGAATTAGAAACTGGAGCTTCCATTTCTAACTATGTACATCCTACGCAAAATGAACTTGAACTCCACTGTTCTTTAATTTCTCAATGTCGTTGAGTTCCTATCATCTATATTCTTGGAATTGATTTTCTTTGTTATTTTCTCTTCATAGCTAAAGGATTCTTACACTGAGCCTCAGAAGCTTTTGGTTTGGGATTTGCCTCAGAGAAATACAAGCAGAAGGGATGCCCACCTAGTTAGTCTCTCAAGGCAAGAGTTTTTTGAACAATTATGGAAATTATGTTGATACAAACTTCTATTTTTTGTATACATAACCTTTCCTGTGGCTAGAATTTCATGGTTCAGCATTTTTAGATGTAAATATTTTTCCTGACCGTAGCATAAATAAGTTTTGAGTAGCACAGAGGTATATTTGGCTTTAAAATCAGTGACCTCTCATTTAAAGGGCCTCCTGAAAGATGCAGCAAAAGGAGTGTCTATTCTGTAGGTATCAGGAGTCCCCTGTGTTCCCACTGGGGTCCGCAAGCTTGACTGTCTCTGCACTTCCCACATTAATCACTTTCTCTTTTAAATTCAGGAGCATCAGGCTTGGTGTAGAAGGTCAAAGACAAGGTAAAGCAATGAGAAAGTCAATTATGGTAAATAAGCCTCTGATTGAACGTTAGAGGTAGTTCCATGGTAACTTTGGCAACAGCCAGTAAAAACAGTCTGCTTTCAATTTCTATCGTTATGAGAAACTGTGTTTATAACCTCTACCAGTAAAAATCTATGCATAAAGCATAATGTTGTTCCAGGTGGAGTGATGTGAAATGTACATATGCAGAATCTTAGGAGATATCAGACCCTGTGATTTTTCAGCAGGGAGTTTTGTTCCAAGAAAACAGAGCTGCTTGCCTGAGGGCAAAACCTGGTTTTTCTGCCTATACCATCAACTACATTCAGGTTTGCCTGTTGTAAACAAAATTCGGTCCTTTCAAAAAGGATATGTAGTGAGTCGATACACATTTTTGTCTATTTTCTATAAAGTTTTATTTCTCCCTCAAAAGAGGAAAGAATAGGAACTCAATTTTGTATGGCAATCTAAAATCAGGAAGTCAGAGCAGGCAGTGGTTTCTAATTTTTCAGAGATAAGGACTTTCAACGTCAGCAGGTGTCCCGGTCCCTCTCGTCACAGTAGAGAGCTGCTGGACGAGCGGTTACATGTTCAGTGCACGTATATGTGCTTTCCAAGCATGTGGTCAACAGGAACATGGTAACAGGTGCAGCAGACTTTGTCTGTGAACAGGGAAACATGCTTCTGGCTTCAGGTCGCTCCCAGGACCCCTTGGAGATTCCTCCTCCCTTGCCCTGCTGTCTTCATCTTCTGATGGCATTCTCCCCATGTCCCCACACTCAGTACCATGGCTGCCTTCTCTCTGGAGCTCACCCAGCCCATCCTCTCCAAGGCTTTTGTGCTGGTTCTTCCTCTTCTTGTAATTCTTCCACCCAAGGTCTTGCAAAGTTTTTCTCCTTGTTATTCTGGTTTCAATTCAAATTTTTCCTCTACAAAGAATACTCCTAAAGCCACTCATTCCACCCACCCAATCCACCTGTCCACCCAATCAATCTGTTACATTGAGTGCCTTGTTTCCATAGCAATTATTACAACCTGGCACTTGTTGATGATGCTCCTTGCTAGGCTATTCTTTCACAAACAGCAGAGGTTTTACCTTGTCTTTCTTGCTGCCTGCAATATTTTCAGGTGCTTCTGACAGGGTTGTTGAATGAATGAAAGAGAGTACTAATCAACTTCTAGAACGCTTCATAATCCGCCAATTTTTCATCAGACTAGAAAATATTGGTTTAAATTCTTCCCTCTCTTCTTCTCCCTGTGGTCTCAGTTGACTAATGGGTAGTATAAATGTGTATTTAATGCATGTTATCCTGTTGTTTCAGAATTTTTAATTAGGCACCAAAATAGCAAGCAAAATATTATTCTCAGAGGTTTTAGACAGATCCCCAAGCTTTTATTAAATGCCAAACTATCAGCTTTGCTTAAACACTTAGAATCCCTAGCCCATATAAAGAAAGGTGTTCATCAGAGTAGAAAGAATGGCAGATGAAGGAGCGGTGGGGAGTTGTTTCCTCTACAAGGCAAATCAGGGCTGTTTCATGACTCTTCAGAAAGCTATATGCTAGAGAGGCAGTCCTTTGACTTATTCCATGCCTGGAGTCTTGGGGAGCCCCTTGTACTGATATCAAAGCAGAAATCTAGGGTCTTTTCAGATTCTGATAAGTGCTCCCTGAAGTTTGGATGTTCAGAGACCAGACAGAGACTGACTTGGTCTGGGAGAGTTAAGAAGGCTGTAGGTTGCAAGAGTCACTTGCATGGCTGGGCAGAGTGAACCTGTAGGATTCCCATTGGGTAGTGGAACCAATATAGGTGATCACACTACAGTTATCTCTAAATAACCCCATCCAAGAGAACTGCCTTAGGACTGAGGGTCCCCAGCAGAAAGATGCTGTGTGTGGCTAACCACTGGAGGGGGGCAAGTAGAGCGCATTGAAATGATCCATATCACAGAGAGGTAGAGATTGGGAAACTGTAAAACACCACCAAGGTCACCACTTCAATGAGACTCACTTTTAGATGGTGGCCATGGCAAAAGGGGATTTAATAGTTAAGGAGAATTACATGATGGCAGTGAATAAAAAGATCTGCCCCATCACTCCGCCGTAAGAGTAAATCAGGGAGAGAACGCGTATCCGTGGTTGTTGGTCTTGGGCAACGTTTTGTTTTCCACCTTTTTTATTACTGCTCTCCCAAGAAGTCCTTTTTTTACCCTCCTCCACCCTTAAATGTTTTCTCTCTTCTCCATGAATTGTGTGCCACAGGTATACCGTATTATGCTATGTAAGTGGCCCTTTGAAAGGCCACATGTCATTGGAACATCTGATTTTTGTGCCCCCTCTATTTTTATCCATTTGGGTGCAATATCACCTTCATTAAGAATGCGTAGTCTAGAGCAGTCATTGTTAATTGAAAACAATTTGCCTCCTGGGGAGATTTGGCAATACTTGATGACTGGTTGTCACACCTGGAGGAAGGGATACTGACATCAATTGAGTAGAGCCAGACATGCTGAGAAACATCCTCTAGTGACCAGGACAGCTTCCCACAGCAAAGATCTGTTTAAGGTACAATGTCAAGGGTGTGAAACCTGAGGAGTAATCCTAGTATAGATTCCAGAACCTCTACATCGTGTCCACAGTAAGGCTTAAGCTGAAAGTAGGGGAGAAGTTTTGAAGTTAACTCAGATTAATACTTTGGAATTGGGTGGAGTTTTAAAAAATCTTGAAAGTAACCCAAAAGTTATAGAATCTGAATCCAATGCTTCAGGACAGCAGAAGAAGATTGGATGGATGAACCAGAAGTCAGTGTGGGAGAATAAAGCTGTCCCCTGCTTACACCCCCCTGGGTTCACTTTTAAACCAACTGGTTACAGGGATAACAGAATGGGTAAGTTAGTGGTCTGAGACAATAAATTCAGGCAGCATATGTACATTGGAGTCTCAGACCAGCTTGCGAGAACTCACCACATAGAGCAACTAAATACTTGTATTGATGGAATGTGTGATAGAACCTCCATTGATTACTATGGATCTTGAATGGAAACACGTCTCTTTCTAATCATGGAAGGTATTTTCTGTGACCTATGGCAGGCAGGTGGCTGTAAAAGTGTTAGTAGTCATGAAGACCACAGAGAGGTCAGAGGTAAAGAATGGAGGAAATGGGATCTTCCACTGTGTTGGAGATCATGGTCCTTCCAAGATGTCTCCTTTCTTAAGAACACTGGAGGACTTACTAAGACACTTATTTATAGCATAATGTGTTATACAATCAAGCAGAGAAAGAACAGAAACAAATAAAAGCTTCTTTAAGATAGAATCTTAAAGGTTGTATTTTTTTTTACTTGATTTTGTATCAGAGTCATGATTTCAACATACAGGAAGGATATTTTATATCCCAAACCTATCGTTTCTTTTTTTTCAATTTTTAAAATTTTTTAAATTTTATTATTCATACGTGCATACAAGACTTGGGTCATTTCTCCCCCCTGCTCCCACCCCCTCTCTTACCACCCACTCTGCTCCCTCCCTCTCCCGCCCCCCTCAATACCCAGCAGAAACTATTTTGCCCTTATTTCTAATTTTGTAGAGAGAGTATAAGCAATAATAGGAAGGAACAAGGGGTTTTGCTGGTTGAGATAAGGATAGCTATACAGGGCATTGACTCACATTGATTTCCTGTGCGTGGGTGTTACCTTCTAGGTTAATTCTTTTTGATCTAACCTTTTCTCTAGTTCCTGGTCCCCTTTTCCTATTGGCCTCAGTTGCTTTTAAGGTATCTGCTTTAGTTTCTCTGCGTTAAGGGCAACAAATGCTAGCTAACTTTTTAGATGTCTTACCTATCCTCACCCCTCCCTTGTGTGCTCTCGCTTTTATCATGTGCTAAAGTCCAATCCCAATGTTGTGTTTGCCCTTGATCTAATGTCCACATATGAGGGAGAACATACGATTTTTGGTCTTTTGGGCCAGGCTAACCTCACTCAGAATGATGTTCTCCAGTTCCATCCATTTACCAGCAAGTGATAATATTTCGTTCTTCTTCATGGCTGCATAAAATTCCATTGTGTATAGATACCACATTTTTCTTAATCCATTCATCAGTGGTGGGGCATCTTGGCTGTTTCCATAACTTGGCTATTGTGAATAGTGCTGCAATAAACATGGGTGTGCAGGTGCCTCTGGAGTAACCTGTGTCACAGTCTTTTGGGCATATCCCCAAGAGTGGTATTGCTGGATCAAATGGTAGATTGATGTCTAGCTTTTTAAGTAGCCTCCAAATTTTTTTCCAGAGTGGTTGTACTAGTTTACATTCCCACCAACAGTGTAAGAGGGTTCCTTTTTCCCTGCATCCTCGCCAACACCTGTTGTTGGTGGCGTTGCTGATGATGGCTATTCTAACAGGGGTGAGGTGGAATCTTAGTGTGGTTTTAATTTACAATTCCTTTATTGCTAGAGATGGTGAACATTTTTTCATGTGTTTTTTTGGCCATTTGAATTTCTTCTTTTGAGAAAGTTCTGTTTAGTTCACTTGCCCATTTCTTTATTGGTTCATTAGTTTTGGGAGAATTTAGTTTTTTAAGTTCCCTGTATATTCTGGTTATCAGTCCTTTGTCTGATGTGTAGCTGGCAAATATTTTCTCCCACTCTGTGGGTGTTCTCTTCAGTTTAGAGACCATTTCTTTTGATGAACAGAAGCTTTTTAGTTTTATGAGGTCCCATTTATCTATGCTATCTCTTAGTTGCTGTGCTGCTGGGGTTTCATTGAGAAAGTTCTTACCTATACCTACTAACTCCAGAGTATTTCCTACTCTTTCCTGTATCAACTTTAGAGTTTGGGGTCTGATATTAAGATCCTTGATCCATTTTGAGTTAATCTTGATATAGGGTGATATACATGGATCTAGTTTCAGTTTTTTGCAGACTGCTAACCAGTTTTCCCAGCAGTTTTTGTTGAAGATGCTGCTTTTTCTCCATCATATATTTTTAGCTCCTTTGTCAAAGACAAGTTGGTTATAGTTGTGTGGCTTCATATCTGGGTCCTCTATTCTGTTCCACTGGTCTTCATGTCTGTTTTTGTGCCAGTACCATGCTGTTTTTATTGTTATTGCTTTGTAATATAGTTTGAAGTCAGGTATTGTGATACCTCCTGCATTGTTCTTTTGACTGAGTATTGCCTTGGCTATTTGTGGCCTCTTGTGTTTCCATATAAATTTCACGGTAGATTTTTCGATCTCTTTCATGAATGTCATTGGAATTTTGATGGGAATTGCATTAAACACGCAGATTACTTTTGGGAGTATCGACATTTTTATTATGTTGATTCTACCAATCCATGAGCATGGGAGATCTCTCCACTTTCTATAGTCTTCCTCAATCTCTTTCTTCAGAAGTTTACAGTTTTCCTTGTAGAGGTCTTTCACATCTTTTGTTCGGTTTATACCTAGGTATTTGATTTTTTTTGAGGCTATTGTAAATGGAATTATTTTCATACATTCTTTTTCAGTTTGCTCATTGTTAGTGTATAGAAATGCTAATGATTTTTCAGTGTTGATTTTATATCCTGCTACCTTGCTATAGCTATTGATGATGTCTAGAAGCTTCTGAGTAGAGTTTCTTGGGCCTTTAAGGTATAGGATCATGTTGTCTGCAAATAGGGATATTTTGACAGTTTCTTTACCTATTTGTATTCCTTTTATTCCTTCTTCTTGCCTAATTGCTCTGGCTAGGAATTCCAGTACTATGTTGAATAGGAGTGGAGATAGTGGACATCCTTGTCTCATTCTTGATTTCAGAGGGAATGGTTTCAGTTTTTCTCTGTGAAGTACAATGCTGGCTGTAGGTTTGTCATATATAGCTTTTATAATGTTGAGGTACTTTCCTTCTATTCCTAGTTTTCTTAGAGCTTTTATCATGAAATGGTGTTGGATCTTATCAAAGGCTTTTTCTGCATCTATTGAAATGATCAAGTGGTTTTTGTCTTTGCTTCTGTTAATGTGGTTTATTACGTTTATTGATTTTCTTATGTTGAACCACCCCTGCATCCCTGGGATGAAGCCTCCTTCGTCGTGGTGAATAATCTTTTTAAAGTGTTGTTGAATTCGGTTTGCCATTATTTTATTGAGGATTTTTGCATCAATGTTCATTAAGGAGATTGGCCTATAGTTCTCCTTTTTGGAGGTGTCTTTGCCTGGTTTTGGGATAAGGTAATACTGGCTTCATAAAATGTGTTTGGCAGTTTTCCTTCCCTTTCTATTTCGTGGAACAGCCAAACCTATCGTTTCAAATGTAACTTATTTGCTGACAATTCTATTACATGTCTACTCAACTGCATGTTATTTCTGTAGGATTACCCAGTGTGATTGGTATGGCTGGTCCCACATGATCTCTGTAACACGTCTGAGGACTTGGTAAAGGTGGCTGAATCTTTTCCACAAGGTCTCTTTCCTCCTGGCCCATTTCCAAGAAGGCTGGCATGGACTTCCTTATGTAGAGTTCTCCAAGGCAAGAGAGGAAGCTGCAAGCCTTCTGAAAGTCCGGGTTCAAGTCACACAAGACTAACTGTGTGGCATTCTCGCAGCTATAGCCAACTCACAGGACAGTGTCAGTCCATATCAAGGGGAGGAAAAATATTCCCATCTGGGGGAGAAAAGTATCAAAATCACTTTCCAGAGATGTATGTTTCTAGGGATGGGATAAACTAATGTAGCCATCTTTGCCATCAATGTACCTGCGACAATTTACCCTATCTATCAGTTTACCTACACAGGATAATATGTTGAGAATGACTGAACAGTTTATAAGAAAAACAAAGTTTGCTATACATAAATGCTGCAGGTATGTATTTTATAGTATAAGGGAATATACAAGACACAGTCATTTCTGTTCTCTCTCTCCCATTCCTCTTCATCACAGATGGGACCAGAAGTTTTAGCAAATATTTATAATCTGAATTCTCTTTTTATGTCCTACCTTGTTCTTGTCTTACACAGTTATGCTGTCCCAGAGTTTCTGTATTTCTATAATACAGTCTTTACTTATGGCCTTATTTGAATTCTGTCTTTGAATATGGTGGAAAATCCCATAATGCAGTGATCTGTAGTGTTAAAAATCTCTTTGTCTCTGTTCTCAGCCAGGATCAGAATTTTGTTCTCTGACATACCTTATTTTTTTCATGTCATAAAAACTGGAGTGGTTTAAAAAGATACTGTGATGTGAAGAGTCTCTTCTTGATAAGAATCTGAACTGCAAATAAATCCTGCATTTGCCGAGAGCTGTAACAATTCCAGCGTGAATCTAATGGAGTGCTTTGGGCTGCAAGTAACAGAACACCTGACTCAGATTGGCTTAGACAGAGAGGGTTATCATCTCTGATAGCCTCAGGCTTGATTCATTTAAGAACTTAATAGTGAGCTCTGTTGTTGTTGCCTCTAGTGTTAACTCTAATCTTTTGTTTTTATCAAGCAGGAAAGAGAGAAAAACAATTTCTCCCCTAACCATGGATAACTCCCATGTAGTCTGGCTAAGCCCTCTTAGCTAACATGTCCAGTCTGGAAGACAATGATCTCAGCTGAGTGACTAAGACTATATAGGAATTGCCCTCAAAGACAGGGATGTCACGTTGCTTAGCATCACAAGTGGGAAAGGAGATCTCTGAGTAAAATTTAGGCTCTGGTAGGAAGGTAGAATGGGGGGAGGCTAGTAATAGGCAAGGAAAAGTGTTTTACGTATTGGAAAACTTTCATGAACACCCTCTAGAAAGTGGTAGCCTCAGATGAAACAGAAACTGTAGAAACTAAAATCAGAATCAGGATAAAAATGGCTAACAGGAAAAAGTCACAGAATATCAGAAGATATTTCAAGAGATAACCAATGGATATTCCTGGATTCTACTTGTTTACTGTGGACAGAGTTTCAACATGCCTCCTATGTGTCCCACCCCCTTTCTGCTCAGTATTGCATACATGGACACAATTGCACACAGATATGGTAGATGACCAGAGGCCACAAAGTGAAGTGAGATTTATCACATTTTAAAGAGGAACACGAGCTTGTTCTCAAGTGGCTTCCTTCTGAAAGAAGGCTATTGTTAGCACCTCCTGGGGGCCACTGATCTGCAAGTAGGCTATTCTTTCTTGGCTTCCTTTCTTCCTCTCTCTTAAACTTGCCAGATACTTGCAGGTAAGGTCCCAGAGGGCAGCTTACTCTTGCCTCAGTAGCACCTAGAATAGCACCTGGCACAAAATAAACATTCAATCACTTGTTGGTGATTGGATTGCTACTAAGCATCCCAGGGCAGCACTGAAGTGAGGGTGGCCATGGGAACAGGACCATGTTTTTGTGCATATGTGAGAAGAAAGAGGAGAGAGAAGGATACATGTTGGTTGGTTGTGAAGTCAGGACTGCTCAAACTGCCTTCCTTCAAATCCCGGGGTTCTTTTTCATTAAGAAGAAATAAAACTAACCAGTTACTTCCTCAGAGGATAAAACAACCCTAGTTAATGTCTAATGAGGGTGTGTTAAGGAGAAATTTAATTAGGGTTCATGAGTTTTGTCACGTTTCATGTAGCTTCTAGCTTTTCCTCAGGAAAATGTATTAGCCATGGTGTGCGTATAAAGTACCCCTGTGTGTTTTGTTGGAAGATGTTGATGTGAGTGGCTGCCCTTTGATGCTGGTACTGTGAAATTTAGGTATAAACATTTTAATAAAGCTAAATTCCCAGTTTCCTCACAGTCCTTTGATGCCTCACCATTAAGTGAGTGAGAGCCCCTGGCACAGGGCAGGGATGGTAAATAGAGTTACTGCTACACTTTGCAGGAATAACTCCAGTGGATGCTAGGATCATTTTTTTCTTTTACGAGTCCATCGGTTATTGTCGCTCATACTAATTCAACACCCAAACTCCCAGGCTGACATAAAGAAGGTGCGGTTTCAGAACTGCTAGTGGTAACAACGTAGATTCTTAATTTATATGTCTGTGGGAAGAGTACAGCCGTTACCTGGGAGAATAATAACAGCTAGGGGAATAAGGGCAGTCAGTGCCAGGTCTGGGCTAGGCTCCTCACATTTTGAGACACCTGTACAAAAAGGCTATGAGGTAGGTGTTCATTTTCTTCTACCCTGGCCTTCTTTCTGTCTGTTATTAACACAGAAGCCAGAGTGACCCTGTTCAAATGTAAATTGGATCATGAACCTTCCAACTGCTTGCTCTCTATGAGAATGAAAGCCAAAGTCCTTGCTCTAAGGAAGCAGTCTTAGATGACCTCTCTCTCCACTTTACTTCCCTGATGTCACCCTTCCTCCTTTCATTCATGTTGCTAAGGCTAATCGCAGTGGGCTCTGTGTGGTCACTTGAGACTCCTGACTCAGGGTCTTGGTACTTTCTGCCCAAGTAGTTTAGAGGGTCTCTTCCAAGATAGCTTGGTGGGGAGCAGGTTTCATTCTGCAGGTTTTTTCTTGAAAGTCACCTTCTTGCTAAAGACTTTCCTAGCAATGTGAACAAAAATTTCATCTATTTCCTCCAAATCTCCTTTCTAACTGGGCCTTTAGATCAAAAAGAATTAACCTAGAAGGTAACACCCATGCACAGGAAATCAATGTGAGTCAATGCCCTGTATAGCTATCCTTATCTCAACCAGCAAAAACCCTTGCTCCTTCCTATTATTGCTTATACTCTCTCTACAACAAAATTAGAAATAAGGGCAAAATAGTTTCTGCTGGGTATTGGGGAGGGGAGAGGGAGGGAGCGGAGTGGGTGGTAAGGGAGGGGGTGGGGGCAGGGGGGAGAAATGAACCAAGCCTTGTATGCACATATGAATAATAAAAGAAAAATGAAAAAAAAATCAGTTTATTTACTTGCTTTTAGTGCTTTTTCCCATTAGAATATAAACTCCACAAAGGTAGGGATTTTGCTCTGGGCCCCCACCCCATCCCCACCCCATACCTAACAACTACAGCAGCACCTGGGCCACATGAGAGTCACAATAAACCCTTCATTGAGTGCCACATGGGTTCATTCTTTTAGTCACTTTCATTCTTCATTTACCAAGAGCAGGCATATGTTGGAAACTCATTAAAAAAAGGAACCAGAGAGACAAGGTCTCTAACCTCATAGAATTTTAAATCAAGAGAGAAAAGAAACAAGCAACTGACCATTTTATGCATGTGGACTTTAAATTTCACAGAAATTAGCTAGTTTTTCCCTCCAATATTCACTGCTCTTAGGTGGCACAAATAGGATGAACACCCAGAAATTTAAAATTGCCATGTTAACCCTGTTCTATTATGCCATGGTAGGTTGACGGAAGACCCTCCCCTTTTAATGTTACAAATTGCACGTTTGCGCTTACTCCAAATGCCCTTCATTGAGCAGGAATTTTGTTACTGTTGCCTCTACTGGGGTTATTGGCTGAGCTATTAAGGATTATCATTAGATGAAACGCATCAATCATTATTATTGTGGATAAGCTTCATTTGATCTGCCCTTCACGAACTTCAAAATAAGAATAACGGCTATTTTCTCTCCTTTGTTCTAAATTTAAAAGAAGTCCTTTAGCTTATTGTATGAGAGGACAATGTGAGAATAAAAAATATCCTGCTAAGTGGGTATCAATATTATCTCCTGGTTCACACTAGAAATTGGTTTTGAAAACATTAGGGTACCTATTAAATTCAGCTTAAATGAGAAATTCTTTATTTTTAAGTTGGAT
Source organism: Castor canadensis (assembly GCF_047511655.1). Lineage (NCBI taxonomy): Eukaryota > Metazoa > Chordata > Mammalia > Rodentia > Castoridae > Castor > Castor canadensis. The sequence continues at coordinate 8,577,703 of NC_133394.1, read as the reverse complement.
TTTTTTAAGCAGAAAGAAATCTTAAAATAGGGGTCTTTGAAGTAAATTTTTACTGTTAACTCTAATTTTGTGAGATTGGAGATATTTACAGAGAATTTAAGGCTTTTCAAAAATTTAATATTTTGTGTGTGTTTTAAGACAAAAATGACATCTCCTAAAGGGCAAAATCTAAATTTTTGACAGACATTATTTGATGTCCTAGGATATAATGATCTATATTGTTCTGGAAATGTGAAGAAATCTCTACATCTGGAAATGTGTCATTTCCCAAGGGAAAGCCTTATCATCTTGACTGCTGTCTGATAGTATGTATTTGAGGCCACAACTCACTCTGTAATGAGAAATAACAACAGATGCTATTGGAAGAAGTACTGCCAGTTTGTGCTAGTCAGCTTTCTGTTACTGCAACAAATACCCCAGATGAAAGAGAAAAGATTTATTTTGGCTTACAGTTTTTGGGGTTTCAGTCCATTGTTGGTTGGTGCTGTTGCTTTGGGCCTGTGTCAGCATGTCATAGCAACAGTAGAACTAGGTGGTAGAGGAAACCCATTGACCCTATGCCCAGGAAGTAAAAGAGAGGAAAAAAAAAGGGGTAGGGTCCCATTATTCCTTCAAAGGCATACCCCTCAGTGACTCACTGGGTCCCCTTCTCTCCTCCTCCTCTTCTTCTTCCTTCTCTCCTGCTCCTCTTCTTCTTCTTCTTCCTTCTCTCCTCCTCCTCCTTCTTCTTTCTCTTCTCCCTCCTCCCCCCTTCTTCCTTTTCCTCCTCTTCTTCATTCTTCTTTCTTCTCTCCTCTCGCTCCTCCTCCTGCTCCTCCTCCCCGTCCTCCTCCCCCTCTTACTTCTCCTCCTCCTCTTCTTCTTTCTCTCTTCCCCATCCCCCTTTTCTTCCTCTTTCTCCTCTTCTTCTTTCTTCTCTCCTCCCACTCCTCCTCTCCTTCCTCTTCTTCTCTTCCCCCTCCTCCCCGCCCTCTTCTTCCTCTTCCTCTCCTCCTCCTCCTTCTTTCTCTTCCTCCTTCTTCTTTCTCCTCCTCCTTCTTCTTCTTCCTCCTCCACAGTCTCACTATGTAGCCCAGGCTTGTCTTGAGCTTGCAGTCCTTCTGCCTCAGTCTCTCAAAGGCTGGGATTATACATGTGAACCACCACACCTGGCTAGGACCTCATTTTTAAACTTTCTACAACTTTTCAATAGCGCCAAACTGGGGACTAAGCCTTTAACACATGGGCCTTTGGAGGACCTTCTAGATCCAAACTAAAGCACAGGTTCATGTTATATCTTACAGAAGGCAAAAAGACTTGGCTCTAGTAAAGATTCTTGTTCTTCTCATACCTTGTGAGAAGAAATATATGTGACTAGAACAAGGTTATTTCTCCTTCATTTCTTTAATCTTTCATATTTTAGTTTTGGGAAGGAAATTCATGTATGAATATTAGTGGGAGATAAACTTGCTTTTTGGAAATGTTCTCTGAAGAAGAAAATTTCTTGTTTCAGGTGGAAATGGATTAAAGAGATAGCTGTAGGAAAAACTCAGTACCCTGTGAGATGGAAAAGAGAGAATCAAGGGAAGAAGACTTCCAGGTGACTCTCCTAGATGTCCTGACCTCATACGCAGAGTCCAATGTCAAAGAGGTCATGCACATTATACTTTAAGTAAAGACATTATTATTACACATCACAAAAGTTATGTGCATTTCTTAGCAAACTGAAAGACAAATGCATTGGGTTAATTAGGGTAACATTAAATATAAAATATTCAATATAAATATAAAATAAAGACATAAAGAAATGATCATTCGATATGATTTTCCTGCCATTATGGCATTTTCATGGAAAGTAGTAGGGGGATTGTAAAGGCTTATAGATAAGTAAAATATTCATTCCAGATTTCTTCACTGTAATTATCACTAGCGTCAAACCCTGTAAATGCCTGAGTGAGTCCAGTGTTGTGCTAGTGAGTGCAGAATGAAGTGTATTGTCCTGGCCATCACTGTGGGACACAGGAGTGGGGTGGGAGAATGTATTCCTTAACTAGTGCTAAAGCAAAAGAGCATATTGTAGTTTTTCAACATCAGTCAGTTTGCGGATCTGTTGCTCTTGGAATGAAAGTTTCCAAAGTCTTCCAGAGGAGGATATAATCTCTTATTAATATAATCTTACAAGTTCAAAGACACCAAATCTTAACATTTATATTTTTATATTTATTTATTGTGGTATTGGGCTTTAACTCAGGGCCTTTACCTTGAACCACTCCACCAGCCCTTTTTTGTGTTGGGTATTTTTGAGATAGGGTCTCTCAAACTGTTTACCTGGGCTGGCTTTGAATCGAGATCCTCCTGATCTCTTCCTCCCCAGTAGCTAGGATCACAGGCATGAGCCACCAGTGTCCAGCTAACATTTATATTTTTAAAGAGATGATACCTTTTAAATTGGATCGTAAATATTTTAAATGATTAATTATGGATTCAGAGAATGTAAAGTCAGAATTATTTATAAATATTTAAGAGTAATGCTAAGTGGGATTTGAGAAGAGGGTGGATTTTTGTCACAAATATATTAGTTTCTCCAAAACTGGCTCTTCCTACCTCGTTTCTACCTTTGTTAGGTGTTCTGGTCGGGTAAGATGAGGTAATAGCAAAAATCTGCATTGGTAAGTTGTTTTTATACTACTTTGTGTTATTTGGGTTCATTGATATATTTTCTTTTACCTTATTGGATATGAATTTAATCCAATATGAAACAATAAGTTACCTAAAGGGTATACACAGAGTTTTCAACAGAATTGAGATCATAATGACTTGGAGAATCCAAATCAGTCATGCTAAAAGCTATTTCAAGAACAAATCTTCTGGAGTCATCTGACTATATCCAACAATTTCATCACTGTGTGTATCATATAAATATTTTAAATAACTTATCAACCCCCACTTTGTAGTCTTCCTGCCCTTAAAACAACTCTTAATGTATACAAAACAGTTCATTGCTACCTGGCCACAGAATCACAGTGTTGCTTGGATAAACTTCTTCTCATTGGCCTCAAAGATGAATATTAATAACTTTATTACTCTGTATATGGATTGTTTCATAAGTGAACAGCAAGGGAACAAGGAATCGTTTTGTGTATTCAAAGCTTCATTTGGCAGTCATAATTGAGACACTCCTGGCAAGAATGCTTTCAGCATTCTTTCCCATAATACCCAGATGGGGCCAAACTTAGAAACCCTCCAGCTCTCTGATGAGTGAGGTCATTACACAGATGAAAAATAGGAGAGCATCTGGAAATGCTATCATCCCTGCCAAATGCTCGTGCTGGGGAAAAAGTAATTCATGTAATGTGTCTATTCTCTGGAGACCCAAGAATGAAAGAGACAACCCTGCATAGCTCTTGGGATGTAGAGTTCATGAGTTTACATGATGATATACAACCAATGGCAGGATAGATACCCATTCCTGAATCAGCTGCAGACCATATGTTTCAAATAAAGAGAGTTTTCATAAAGAAGTATCCATGAGAAAACTCTAATTTCCATTTTGGAAATCCAATAATAAACTTATGTATTAAAAGTGGGCATTTTGACATGAAGATTTCACCTCTTCCCCACCAAGGAGTTTCCAATTCATCTAGACTCAAACTTTCCTTAGAAAATATGAAGATACTTTTTACCCCCACTTTGAAAATGTTTCCATAGAGGAAAGAGCTTAGTGACTTGAGATTAGCCTAGATGCTACCTTAGAATATGTCTTCATTTAATTTCTGAGCAATCTGTAGGCCCTGGTTCAATTCCCAGTACCACCAGACAAAACTGAAACCCTGACTATAGGGGCAGGTATAAAGTTGAGTAACGAGAATCACTTTTTTGTCTTTCTATAAGCTGTAGGTAACTCTTTTTTACTAGAATTGGGCTAGAATTTAACAAAACAGCCTGACATTTTGGTAGCATATTGGTCATTGTTTTAATACCACTTTCCTTGGTGTTTTATCTTTACATCTATAGATCAAAGTACAGACTATGTGAATATGTGGATGATGAAAATATTGAGCTTCAGCCGCCTTTTTAGTTTTGAGAGTCTTATTCCCATTTCTCCTGGTAAACTTGATCAGTTGCAAAGTTTCAGATCTCAGAAACCTGTCTTCAGTGATGTCTCAGGTTCATAGAATCCCAGCATTGTAAAATGTCACAATAAAAGGACATTTACAGAGAGCACAGGCCTGTACCCCCTGATTTTGTAAATGACATGGTAGGTTCAGGGTCATGAAAAACCTGTGTTAGGTGACACAGGTGACGTGGCCCAGAGAACTTGTGGAGTGAGTGTGTGTATCATACATATGTGTTGCTGCCATAGTGACAATAATGAGGCTAGTAGAGTTCAAGATGCTTAATATTACGTTGATATTAAGAATATTCTTTCCTTTCAGGTTCCAGGTTTAGCCCTGAGAGCATTTATTTTTGAAAAAGAAAGTCCAGGTAGCTTCTGGAATCCTAATTTGTATGACTGTCACATCTTGTGTGATCTTTGCCACGCAGAAATGAGAAAAAAATATACACAAATAGTGAGTGAAGAAAATCAGGCTCACTGCAGGCCAGCGGTTACTGAGTAAACTGATTTGTGAAGATGTGTCTCTGGTGGGAGTAGAGGAAGAAGTGACAAATGGGTTTGAGTCACACACCTGAGTTTGGGCCAGCGCTAAATCTTATTGTATATATATGAACGCTTAAGCATCTTTAGACTTTGAGCTGATGTTTCCATAGATTTATTTTTCTAGGATTCTGTGTCTCTGTCTTTCTCAGTCTCTGTAGCTTTGATTACCTTGGCCTGTAGCTTATTACTTCTGTATTTTTGATCCTTTTCTATTTTATCTTTATATTTTAAAACATCAATTCTACTCTTATTTTTAACCTCCATCTTTCTACTTTCTTTGTTTTCTAACTTGTGTTCAGTGGTGGGGATTAAACCTAGGGCCTTGCTGTACCACCAAACTGTGTTCTCTGCTTGATTTTCCTCATTTTTAACATTACACACTTAGGTTATTTTTTTCAACTTTCTTCATCTCTCTTTTTCAGTTGGATACTTAAGTTATTAATTTCCAGCTGTGAATCTTTTATAAATATATTCATTATCACTGAGCTACAGCCATGCCACTATCATTTATTCTTTATTCCATAACATACACAGTGTATCATTTAATATAAGCAAGGAAATATTGCCACATTTAGAGAAACCAAGGCACGGAGTGCAAGAGTGGCAGTACTGTTTTAGTCTAACTTTTTGTTGCTGTGAGAAACACCTGAGATAAACCATTGAAAAGCAGGGAACAGTTATTTAGGCTCACAGTTGCAGAGGTTTCAGCTCATGATCTGTTGACTCCATTGTTTCTGGGCTGTGGTGAGGCTAAATATCATGGTGGAAGGGCATGGTGGGGCAAAGTTGCTTACATCATGGTGTCCAGGAAGTAGAGAGAGACAGAAAGGCGCTAGGGACAAGTATATCTTTTCAGGTCACACCCCAGTGACCTACTTTCTCCAACTAGACCTCAATTCCTACTCTCTACCTCCTTCTAATAATGTCAGTGTATTGGAATCCATCCAGGGATTCATCTCCTGATTAGGTCAGAGTCCTCAGATCCAGTCACTTCTCAATGTTTGGGTCCACCAGCAGGGGGCCACGCCTTAGATACTTGAGTCTTTTTGGTGGATACTTCTTATCCAAAATATAAGAGAAGTCATTTCATAGGTGACATTTCAAATAAGTCATATAACTCCAACTTATATTGAGAATATAAATTTCTGACTATAACATTTGTGTGATTTACTCTAGTCATCACCAGCCTTTATCATTTGATTTTAAACCTACTTTAAAAACAATGTGTGGGACAAGACTGGGCATGCCTGTAATCTCAGCTACTGTATTACAGAGATCAGAAGGATCTAGGTTCAAGGCCAGCCTGGGCAAAAGATTAGCAAAGCCAGATCTTAATTAAAAAAGAAAAAAGCCCAGGGAGCCACCTGTAATCCTAGCTACTCAGGAGGCAGAGATCAGAAGGATCTTGGTTCGAAGCCAACCTGGGCAAATAGTTCTTGAGACCCTATCTTGAAATTACCCAACACAAAAAAGGACTGGGGGAGTGGCTCAAGTGGTAGAGCACCTGCCTAGCAAGTGTGAGGCCCTGAGTTCAATCCCCAGTACTGCTTAAAAAAAACAAGTCCTGGGCATAATGGTTCACCCCTATAATCCTAGCTACACAAGAAACTTAGGTAGGAAGAGCATAGTTTGAGGCTAGCCAGGAGAAAAGAGCAAGACCCTATCTGAAAAATATTTAAAGCAAAAAGGGTTGGAAGCATAACTCAAGTGGTAGGGCTTTTCCCTAGCAAGTGCAAAGCTCTGAGTTCAAAACCTCATTACCTCCTAAATAACTAAATTAATAAAGTCACACAGTCTAGAACTACAGATCATCATGTTAACCAAAATAAGCCAGACTCAAAAAGACAAATATGGCATGTGTTCTCTCATATGCAGAACCTGGATTTTTTTAAAATTTAATGTATGAATATGATACTTCTTTTATTTATTTATTTTTTCCAATTTCATTAAGTGGGGTAAAGCAAGAAATCAAGTACCCACGTGTTGGCTAAATTTTCATTTGAATAGCATTTTGATTTTGGATAAAAAGGTTTAAATTTAGTCTAAAACTTCCTCCCAAAAGTCGTATTTACATTCTCTGTACATAAGTTTATATATACATAAATACAAATTTATAGAAAAAATTAATGTACACTTTTCATATTAAAAAAACAAAAACCACAACAAATGCAGTCACATGCTAAGCCAGCTGTTTGAGAAGCAGGCTCAGTGCTGGGTTCCAGTCACTAACCCTCGAGTCACTGGAAACGCATTACATAAGCACTCCATGGAGGCTTAGTCTATTTTCACCTCAGCCTAGTTCTAGCCACAGTTTAAGGTAAAAAATTTTTTCTTTTCTTCAAAAAAGTTTTCTGTTAAAGTTAGTGCCATACAAATAGTTGAGTTTGTACTAGAGATGAAAGTAGGTCATCAGATACCAAATATTTTGAAGCATAATTACTTATATGGCATGTTTTCTCTCATATGCAGAATCTGGATTTATTTTTTAAGACATGAAAGTAGAAGAGGAAGGGAAGAGGGCAAGAGATGATAGTAGTGGTGAAAATGATCAAAGTATATTATATACATGTATGAATATGTATAATGATTTTGTACAATTAATATGCACTAATAAAAAAGAAAAGAAAAAAAAGACAATGTGTAGGAAATGACAGTAGATGATGTGTTTGATACTCTTCAGTGTGTTAAGTCTATTAGTTTATTCAATCGTTATTGCCTCCTTGGGTGGCAAGAGCTGTTATTAATTCTGTTTGACTGAATTGAGGTCCAGTGAGGCTGAGTAAATTTGCCCAAGGTCAACACAGCTAGGTTCTGAGTGGATCTGGGGTTAAATCCAGGCACGTATCTAGAGAACTCACTCTTACACCATTAAGACATTGGGCTTTTTTTAGACTTTTTTTATTGTTGTGCTGGGGGTACATTGTGGCATTTCCAAAAGTTCTTACTACATAACAAATATATCACACTTGAATTCACCCCCTCCACCATTCCCCTTTAAACCCCCCTTATTCCTCCCCCTCCATTCCTGAAATAGTTTTAACAGGTCTCATTTTTCCATTGATATACATGTGTCCACAGTATTTGACCATGTTCACCCTCCTACACCCTTTCCCCACATCCTCCCCCTCTCACTGGGACCAACTCCCCCAGACAGGACCTGTTCTCCCCTCTAATTTTGTAAAACAACAAAAAAATGACATTTTTGTTTAAGATAGCTATACAGAGAGTTTCCTTGTGACATTTCCATGTATATATTATTATAAACTGAATTGGTTCATCTTCTCCATTTGTCTCCTTTATATCTCAGTCCCATTCTTATGGTGATTTCAATAGTTTTAAAAATTCTATATTCATTCTTGTATAGGAAGCACATCAACCATATTCACCTTTTTAACTTCCTTCTTTTATCCTCCGTCTCTTGTATGTGACCTCCACTTAGTGTGACCTGTTTTTCATTACATTGCCTGTATTTGTATTAGTTCTATTTCACATATGAGAGAAAACATGTGGCCTTCACTAGCAAAACACTCTTTCCCTCCATGTTAATATTAATTTTGCTTGATTGGTCCATTCTTTGTAGCAGGTAAAACTTTCATTAGAAAGAAAATCAATGGGGGCTTGCTTGCCTTATAGCTAGAGAAAACTGGAAAACGGCCCATCTCCTCTAGCTTTTAAACTCTAAAAAGCAGCTCTATACTGATTTTTCAGAACTATAGTAAGTTTTCGTGCACAATTGTAGACGTTTGCAAAATTGTTTGATTCTTCAAGCTGATCTGATCTTTGCTGCTGTGTTAATGGAAACAAATGGTTGGGGCTGAATTTCACAGTCCATTTGCACACAGAAGCAATGTGTAGACTCAGCCTGTATTCTTCTACTCTTGGGCTCACTTTTATTGCTTTTCCTCAGAAGTGCCTCCAGTGTTTTATAACTGTTATACACCATGATATCCAAAAGTGACCAGTGCTTTCAAGGGGAAATTCTGTGTGGTATCATGATTCCTCTGAGCTTACAGCCAAATTACATAAGTTGTTTTTCCTTTCCTACTTCTGCTTCTGTATTGCAGTGCAAGCCCATAGATCATCAGTTATCCATTCTTTCCTCCAGATACTTTTCTTCTCATTACTACCTTCTAGGTGTTTTGGATTATTTTGTAAGGTATATTAAGCTTGCATCATCTGTAGCAGAATATTTTCTACTTTTTTTCTCTTTTCTCAAGACAATCTCCAAATTTACAGTCACTTAAAAATATATACCCTGATGGCTTTTACCACATAAAAATGTAACACAAAATATTATTAATGATTGACTTATTTATATTGCTGCTTTATTAATTTTATTTTGGTCTGAATTCAGTAACTTTCTTTGTTTTTTTCTGAACAGTTTGAATATCCACTCCCTGTTTTTGTTAACTGAGCACCTATTATGTACATGGCATAACAATATAAGGAATTATAAACATGACAAAATAGTCTGTGGTCTCTCTTTCACCACATACATGATGTGGTCATCAGCTTCTTCAAATGCTAGACATCATTAATCCTATTTTGCAAAATTGCTGTGAGCACTAAGTGAGATTAACTTGTGAATTTGCTGGCATATACGAAGCTTGAAAAAAAAAACCTGTCAACTGTGTGATGGATAATTTATATGCACAATTAATCTTTTGAAATAGTGTGGTTAATTTTATCCCTTCTGTTACAGACCATATGCCTGAGGTTAACTACCCTGTGTAAGGTCACTTAGTTGTAAATAGTTGGGGTAAGACTTCAACTTCTGTCTGCTTAACTCTTAACATAGACAGCTTCAGTGTGCTGGAACCCAACCACTTAACGACTGGCATAAAATCTATACATAATGTAAGAAATGAGAAGAACAACATAAATACAGATCTAGCGATTCTTGGGTAAGAGAAAAAGAGATGGGTCAGTTAGTGGGATGTGGAAAGATTTGTAACATTTATCTTGACCTTGGACTTGGAAGAAGATGCACTCCTACACAAGAGCCAGCGTGAGCAGTTACAATAGGTCACTTATGGACAATAGCTGGTGTTTTTTGACAAGGTTTTAGCAGAGTAATGGAAATGAGATTGTAAGTGTTGAGTGGTGCTATTGACAGGATAATTTGAATACCTTGAATACAAATGAAATACACTTGAAATTGATCTGAATTTACAATAAGCAATGGAGACTCATGGGAGGTTTTTGAGGGCTGAGTAAAATGACCTTGGTAATGCTTTCGGAAGATTAATCAAGACAAAATGTATGGATTAAAGACAGGGAGACACTGGAGAGAAGGAACTTCACTAGGATGCCATTCATGGGCAAACAGTGATCTGAATTAGGGCCCTCACATTTGGAATGGGGGAAGAAGAAGCAGAAATATGTCACCTAGGGAGTGAGTGCACACTGTATTTGACAAGCAAATAACTGTAAGAAAAAGAAGGAATCAAGAGGAAACCGGGAGCTACTTGGGGATGTGCTAGTTCCACTAGGAATAAAATGGGAGCATTTGATTTTAGACACATTGAGTTTGAGGACATGGTAAGTCTTGAGATTAAACGTGGCTGTGCAGAAGTCCATTTGGAATACAGAACTCAAGCTTATGGGTGATGTCAGAGTTAGTGGTGAGGAGTGAAGCTATGACACTGGATCAGACTCCATAAAGCAAAGAGGAGAAAAGAAGGAAAGCAAGTTAGATCTCATGATAAGGCTCATATTTATGGCAGGGAGTTAAAAATACCCATTCAATACCATGTAAAATGCATTTACTTAAGCTTCAAAGGAACATTGAGAAGTGGTCACCATCTTTTTCAAATAAAGAAAGAGCTAGAGGGGGACTGGCTAGGTTTATCTGCCACATAATCATTTATTAAAAGAAAAAAAAAAGAAACATTCTTACTGTGTGTTTCCTGTGCTCAGGTTCTGTGCCAGACCTGGAGATAGTGCTGGACAGACAGGTCTCTTCTGTCATGCAGATTTTCTCCTTTCTATCTGTTACAGGCATGATTTCCATACAACTGCTGAATGAATTCAACAAAAATATTGGGGATGTAAGGAATAATAAGAAACCAGTCTTTCAGAAACTGTAGTTGAGAGAGGGACAGCAAGCAGGCTCAGAAAATTTTAGCAGTTCGTGCTTAAGTGACCCAGTAACAATCATTTTTATACTTAACAAAATTATGGTGTGTGGTTATCACTGTTCTATCTAAATTATTCCACTTCAACCTAAATTCACTCAAATCACTTCAACCTAATTATTTCTCTCTTATTTAGCCATCTAGGAGAGTGTGATATGATGGATCACATTTAGAAGATGTTATAATCTAGTTTAAATTTTAAAAGACTGTGTGGCAACGACATGCTTAAAGGGTATGGACTAACTAGAACATTCATGCATTGTTGGTATCAGCACTTGGAAATTTTTCTAGAAATTTTTTAGTATCTATTCATGACCTAGCAATTTTACTCTTGGGAAGTTACTCAGAAGAAATTAAAGCACATATTTACAAAAAGTCTTGTGTAAGAGTGTGAAAGGCAACCAGGCACGGTGGTTCATGCCCTTGAGAGGAGACGTCCGGAGGATCATGGTTCAAGACCAGTCTGAAAAATTAGCAAGAACCTCTCACACAAACAAGCTAGGCATGGTGGCATACTTACAATCCTGGCTACTTGGGAGACAGAGACAGAAGGGTCAAGTCCTGCCCTAAAGGAAAAGAAATAAAATTAAAAATGGCTGAAGGCCTGGATCAAGAGGTAGAGAACCTGCTTAGCAAGTGCAAAGCCCTGAGTTCAAGTCCCAGTCCTGCAATAAATAAGTAAATAAATACATAGATAAAATATGAAAAGTCCAGCTTAGAACTATTAGAGTTAGCTATACATTAGTTCTCAAGAGGAGACTGAATCAACACAATTACAGTGAAATATTACTCAGCAATGTTAAAGAATGACTTCTGATAGATAAAGCAACATCATGCTCAGTGAAAGAAGCCTTACACAAGGATGAACACTGCATGCTTATACTTCCCTGGAATTCTGTGTTAGGCAAAGCTAATCTGTAATGAAGAAGTTAGAATAGTGGTTGCTTCTGTGCATAAAGCAGAAATGGAGAAGTGGCAAGAGACTTGTTAGGGTAAGGGGTAGTGGTTTGGGTTATGTGGTTGTATGCATTTCTTATTTGTGTATTTTATAGATCATAATTTTAACTTAACAATGAAAACTGTATTGAAAGGTTTTAGAGTAATAGGTAATAGTATCTACATCTTATTTTGTAATGCATCTATAATTAAGCTGGATTAGTGAATGTCTAACTGGATAGATATGTGATAAAGTAATTCTTAAAAGTACATTAACGATACAGAGTTTAGGTGGCAAGTATATGGGTAAGCAGAATTCTGTTCACCTTTGTGTAAGTTAGTCATTCTCTCTGCAAATAAAATGCATAGCACGCACCATGCCGTTGTATCATAAGAACGCCCTTGGAAAGCAGAATCTTTGCTACTGGACGGGGTGGGAGTTGGCAATTCGTTTCCAGGAAATTTCATGGATGGGCAAATTGAACAAGATGGTGATGGGTTAGAGATAAAAGATGGAGGTTTCACAAATAGGATGAGATGCTGGGAATGAAACCTTGAAACTTGTGATCTTACTAGAATTTTTCTTCTTCAGGGTGGCTTTCCCAGGGATTTGTTTATGGCTTATATTTCAAGGATACAGACAAAATTGTCTCACTAAAACATTATTGATTATTAATTGATTCATACTCTAATCAATGTAAACAAAGTTCTTTGAATTATACAGAGATTTTTGATTTTGCTAATGTTTACCTTTCATATTTGTAAATTTACTTACTCCATAAAACACATGCATTCTAGAAAAACAAAGAGTTTGCAATATAAGTATCTTTTACTAGCTTCAAAAGAATAAAAATTAATAATCTTTATGTTTAATATGTTTCACTTATCTCACTAAAAGAAAATAAAAAAATTGAAGCAAGGTATGGAATAAAATAGTATTCTTTTTCAGAGTTGAGTTTATAGTTTGGAGTGTGGAAATTTGCAAATTTCACAGTATTTTTGTATTAAGCAAGGTGATAGCTTCAGAGGTAATGATGTCTACAGTATTTTGTTAATTTAACAAAATGATATAAGCTTATCTTTATGTATTTATAAATTATCATTTATAAATTATCTGATAACTTGAACTATGTAAATTTAGGCTTTTTAAATTTTACTTTTGAATTAGCATGCATTAATAATATGAGGGGATTTCATTGTGGTAATTTCATACACATGTACTTTGTACCCCCTCCCTTACAATAAGTTTGGGTTTTGATGATTAAATGTAAATATATTTTTTCTATTAATATTACCCTCTCACTTTCTTTCCAAAGAGTCTTGACAGTATTCATTCTTCTGACCCTAATTTATTGCATATGCTAACTCTTGCTACAGATGGAGAGGATTATTGGGAAATATCTGAGCTGTGCAGTGGAGGATCACTGGGGTTTATATTTCTTGCTAATTAGGTAAGTAATCTTACACAAGGTATTAAGTGTCTCCAGACTTCATTTTCTGTATTTGAAATTGAGGAGTCTGGACAGATTGACTCTAATGTGTTTACAATTATTTTTAACTTTGCTGAGAATCTAGGCAAATCTAAGTAAAGCTTAGAGTGATTGTGCTTACATTTCCCTGTTATTTTGTCTTTTTTTCTTTTTAACATGGCAAAGAAGTAAAAAGGTTAATACAAGTTTAGGTAATGACTATGTAAAAATGTGTAAACATGTTATTGATCTCACATAGGCTTAGGTACAATAATAAGAGCAACTAATATTTATTCACTGATTACTGCATAACTTATCTGTTCGCAGTGCTGTATGTGTTCATTTAATTCTCATAAATACTTTATGGAGGGAATTCCAAGATGGCAGCTAGAGGGAGGAAGCAGAAAGCGTGCCTCCTATAGTGAAATCTTGGAGAGATGCTGGAGACACACCTTGCAGGCAAAACTGCTGAGAAGAGGCAAAACTTTGACACCTTCACACCTCCAGCCGGTGCAGAGAATCTCCACTTCACGTTAAACGGAGAAACCAGGAGGGCCCCCAGGCCACCAGTTGCCTGCGCCCAGACGGCTTGGGAAGACGCAGACAAGGTGAACTTTGTGGTACCGCAGTACTCCTACAGACAAGCCTGGGCCAGAGCAGCATAGCCCCCTGGACAGACTGACCTCCACCCGGGGAAAAAAGGAGAAACTGAGTAATAAGCAATAAGAACAATAAAGACATGTTGCAAAGAGGGTGAGGTGCCCTGAGCGCCACAGAAGGAGGGAGGGGAATCCTTCCCAGAACTGTAAATAAACAAGCTGGGCCTGGCCCGAGAGGCTCCGGTGTGAGCGGGGGTGTGCGCCCAGCAACCAGGAGCAGGAAAGCTTGTGAGAGTGGTGGAGGGAGAAAAACTCCCAGGAGAGTGGGGGAAGACCCACTTCCCACATGAGCTGTAAACAAACATGCAGGCTGAGAAAGCTGGTGCAGTGTCACCTTTCCCAGTGCTTGGAAAGGGGAAAGCTTGTAGCAGAGGGTCACACACAGGAGAACTCTGAGTAAACAAAGCCTGAGGGGCCAGGTGAGTGCTAAGCTCACCACAGAGATCTGCATAAATAATGCCTCCAGCAACAGCTGGCTGACAGCAGCAGGCAGGCAAGCCAAAGCTGCAGATACCATTCTCAGAACTGTCTCCAGACTCATTTTTTTTCTCTCTTCCTTTGATGAGACAACAACCAAGCTACACATGCATGCTGAAAAACTTACTGAAACTGTTTTGCATTTGAACTTGGGACACTTTGTGGGTTTTTTTTTTTTGTGTGCAGTTTTGTTCTACTTTATGAATCCCCTTTGATGAGACAACTACAGAACAACATCTGAGGCACCATCTCCAGGATTGGAAGCTGAGACAGACACCAAAATTAAGACTGAAACTTCATTGCATTTGAACTTGGAGGTTTTTTTTTTCTATTTTTCATTTTGTTTTATTTTATTTATACATATATATATTTCTTTCATTTACTTATTTTTTATTTTTATTCTTATCTTTATTCTTTTTATTTTTTATTTTCAATCCTCTCTCTGTCTCTCTAATGCCTGTTCAGCTTACTGTCGATTGGTACACTAACACTCCCTGTTTATATCTTTGAAACTTTTTTGTTTGATTCTTTGTTTTGTTTTTTCCTACTTGTCTGTTTATTTGTTTTTCTCTTTTTCTTTAACTTCTTTGCTTTCCATCTCCTCTCACACAGTACAGGGACAGTAACAACACCAAAGACAATGACGGGAAGACAGAAAAAACAGGGAAACCAGTTTCCCCACAGCAAAAAATTAGTACAGGAACCAGAGGGGAATGAAGAAAACAGATACTCAGATCCAGACTCCAACAAAATGAAGATAAACTATGCCAAAGGACCCAATGAAGCCCACAAGAATAATTTAAAAGAAGACATACTACAGGTACTCAATGACAATTTTATAGAGATGATACTGGATAGGGTCAACCAAAATGTACAGGAGACACTCAAGAAATTCCAAGACAACAAAAATAGAGAATTTGAAAAAGCAAAAGAAGAAATAAAGGAAACCATAGAAGCACTGTATAAACACCAAAGTGAAAGAGAGAACACAATTAATAAACAGATAAGTGAACTTAGGACAGAAATAGACAACATTAAAGAGGAAACGACCCAGGATATGGAAACCTCAGAAAAAGGAATGAAACAGAACTGCAAAAGAAAATGGAAGGCCAATCCAGCAGAATAGAACAAACAGAAGACAGAATCTCAGAACTTGAAGATGAAATGGTAATTAAAGGAAAAACTGAAGAACTATTAATTTAACAACTCAAGAACTGTGAAAAGAAAATGCAAGAACTCACTGACTCCATCAAAAGACCAAACTTGAGAATCATGGGTATCAAAGAAGGAGAAGAGGTGCAAGTGAAGGGAATGCATAATATATTCCACAAAATAATAACGGAAAATTTCCCAAATCTAGAGAAAGATATTCCCATACAGATGCAAGAGGCCTCCAGGACACCAAACAGACCAGATAAAAATAGAACTACCACACAACATATCATCAATAAAACAACAAGTTCAGAAAATAGGGAAAGAATATTGAAGGCTGTAAGAGAGAAAAAGCAAATAACATACAAAGGTAAACCCATCAAAATCACAGCAGACTTCTCAACAGAAACATTAAAAGCAAGAAGAGTGTGGGGTGAGATCTTCCGGGCACTGAATGAAAATAACTTCAACCCCAGGATACTCTACCCAGCAAAACTATCATTCAAAATAGATGGAGCAATAAAAGTCTTCCATGATAAGCAGAAACTAAAACAATATGTGACCACAAAGCCACCAGTACCAAAGATTCTTCAAGGAATTCTGCACACAGAAACTGAAACCTAACTTAACCATGAAAAGACAGGCAGCACCAAACCACAGGAAAAGAAAAAGCAAGACAGTAGAGAGTAACCTCAACTTAGGTACACACAATCAAACCTTCAAACAACTAAGACAACTAAATGGCAGGAATCACCACATACCTATCAGTACTAACGCTTAATGTTAATGGACTTAATTCACCCATCAAAAGGCACTGCTTAATGAAATGGATTAAAAAGGAAGATCCAACAATTTGTTGCTTACAAGAGAACCATCTCATCGATAGAAATAAGCATAGACTTAGGATGAAAGGTTAGAAGAAGATTTACCAAACCAATGGCCTCCGAAAACAGGCAGGAGTAGCAATACTTATCTCTGACAAAGTAGACTTCAAACCTACATTGATCAAACGAGATAAAGAAGGACATTCCATACTAATAAAAGGGGAAATAGACCAAAAGGAAGTAATAGTTATCAATCTATATGCACCCAATGTCAACACACCCAATTTCATCAAACATACCCTGGAAGACCTAAAAGCCTATATTAACACCAACACAGTGGTTGTGGGAGACTTTAACACCCCATTATCATCAATAGATAGGTCATCCAAACAAAAAATCAATAAAGAAATCCAATATACAATAGATTAAATGGACTACTTGATGTCTACAGAACATTTCATCCAACTTCTACACAATATACATTCTTCCCAGCAGCCCACGGAACCTTCTCCAAAATAGATCATATCCTAGGGCACAAAGCAAGCCTCAGCAAATACAAGAAAATAGAAATTATACCATGCATACTATCTGATCACAATGCTGTAAAAGTAGAACTCAACAAGAAAAGTAAAGACAAAAAACATGCAAACAGCTGGAAACTAAATAACTCATTACTTAATGAACAATGGATCATTGACGAAATAAAAGAAGAAATTTAAAAGTTCCTGGAAGTCAATGAAAATGAAAACACAACCTACCGGAACCTATGGGACACAGCTAAGGCAGTCTTGAGAGGAAAGTTTATAGCAATGAGTGCATATATTAAAAAGACTGAAAGATCCCAAATCAATGACCTAATGATACATCTCAAACTCCTAGAAAAACAAGAACAAGCAAATCCCAAAAGAAATAGAAGGAGAGTAATAATAAAAATAAGAGCTGAAATCAACAAAATAGAAACCAAAAAAAACCATACAAAGAATTAATGAAACAAAAAGTTGGTTCTTTGAAAAAATAAGCAAGATTGATAGACCCCTTGGCAAACCTGACTAAAATGAGGAGAGAAAAAACCCAAATTAGTAGAATCAGGAAGGCAAAAGGGAAGATAACAACAAACACCATGGAAGTCCAGGAAATCATCAGAGACTACTTCGAGAAATTGTATTCAAATAAATTTGAAAATCTTAAAGAAATGGACAGATTTCTAGATACATATAATCATCCAAAACTGAACCAAGAGGAAATTAATCACCTGAATAGATCTATAACACAAAATGAAATTGAAGCAGCAATCAAGAGTCTCCCCAAAAAGAAAAGTCCAGGACCTGATGGATTCTCTGCTGAATTCTATCAGACCTTTAAAGAAGAACTGATACCAACCCTCCTTAAACTGTTCCATGAAATAGAAAGGGAAGGAAAACTGCCAAACACATTTTATGAAGCCAGTATTACACTTATCCCAAAACCAGGCAAAGACACCTCCAAAAAGCAGAACTATAGGCCAATCTCCTTAATGAACATTGATGCAAAAATCCTCAACAAAATAATGGCAAACCGATTTCAACAACACATCAAAAAGATTATTCACCACGACGAAGGAGGCTTCATCCCAGGGATGCAGGGGTGGTTCAACATAGGAAAATCAATAAACATAATAAACCACATTAATAGCAGCAAAGACAAAAACCACTTGATCATCTCAATAGATGCAGAAAAAGCCTTTGATAAGATCCAACACCATTTCATGATAAAAGCTCTCAGAAAACTAGGAATGGAAGGAAAGTACCTCAACATTATAAAAGCTATATATGACAAACCTACAGCCAGCATTGTACTTAATGGAGAAAAACTGAAACCATTCCTTCTAAAATCAAGAATGAGACAAGGATGCCCACTATCTCTACTCCTATTCAACATAGTACTGGAATTCCTAGCCAGATTAATTAGGCAAGAAGAAGGAATAAAAGGAATATAAATAGGTAAAGAAACTGTCAAAATATCCCTATTTGCAGATGACATGATCCTATACCTTAAAGACCCAAAAAACTCTACTTAGAAGCTTCTAGACATCATCAATAGCTAAAGCAAGGTTGCACGATATAAAATCAACACTGAAAAATCATTAGCATTTCTATACACTAACAATGAGCAAACTCAAAAAGAATGTATGAAACAATTCCATTTACTATAGCCTCAAAAAAAAAAAATCAAATACCTAGGTGTAAACCTAACAAAAGATGTGAAAGACCTCTACAAGGAAAACTATACACTTCTGAAGAAAGAGATTGAGGAAGACTATAGAAAGTGGAGAGATCTCCCATGCTCATGGATTGGTAGAATCAACATAGTAAAAATGTCGACACTCCCAAAAGTAGTCTACATGTTTAATGCAATTCCCATCAAAATTCCAATGATATTCATTAAAGAGATTGAAAAATCTACTCTTGAATTTATATGGAAACACAAGAAGCCATGAATAGTCAAGGCAATACTCAGTCAAAAGAACAATGCAGGAGGTATCACAATACCTGACTTCAAACTATATTACAAAGCAATAGCAATAAAAACAGCATGGTACTGGCACAAAAACAGACATGAAGACCGGTGGAACAGAATAGAGGACCCAGATATGAAGCCACACAACTATAACCAACTTGTCTTTGACAAAGGAGCTAAAAATATACAATGGAGAAATAGCAGCCTCTTCAACAAAAACTGCTGGGAAAACTGGTTAGCAGTCTGCAAAAAACTGAAACTAGATCCATGTATATCACCCTATATCAAGATTAACTCAAAATGGATCAAGGATCTTAATATCAGACCACAAACTCTTGAGTTGATACAAGAAAGAGTAGGAAATACTCTGGAGTTAGTAGGTATAGGTAAGAACTTTCTCAATGAAACCCCAGCAGCACAGCAACTAAGAGATAGCATAGATAAATGGGACCTCATAAAACTAAAATGCTTCTGTTCATCAAAAGAAATGGTCTCGAAACTGAAGAGAACACACACAGAGTGGGAGAAAATATTTGCCAGCTACACATCAGACAAAGAACTGATAACCAGAATATATAGGGAACTCAAAAACCTAAATTCTCCCAAAACTAATGAACCAATAAAGAAATGGGCAAGTTAACTAAACAGAACTTTCTCAAAAGAAGAAATTCAAATGGCCAAAAAAAAAACATGAAAAAATGCTCACCATCTCTAGCAATAAAGGAATTGCAAATTAAAACCACACTAAGATTCCACCTAACCCCTGTTAGAATAGCCATCATCAGCAACACCACAAACATCAGGTGTTGGCGAGGATGCGGGAAAAAGGAACCCTCTTACACTGCTGGTGGGAATGTAAACTAGTACAACCACTCTGGAAAAAAATTTGGAGGCTACTTAAAAAGCTGAACATTGATCTAGCATTTGATCCAGCAATACCACTCTTGGGGATATACCCAAAAGACTGTGACACAGGTTACTCCAGAGGCACCTGCACACCCATGTTTATTGCGGCACTATTCACAATAGCCAAGTTATGGAAACAGCCAAGATGCCCCACCACTGACGAATGGATCAAGAAAATGTGGTATCTATACACAATGGAATTTTATGCAGCCATGAAGAAGAACGAAATGTTATCATTTGCTGGTAAATGGATGGAATTGGAGAACATCATTCTGAGTGAGGTTAGCCTGGCCCAAAAGACCAAAAATCGTATGTTCTCCCTCATATGTGGACATTAGATCAAGGTCAAACACAACAAGGGGATTGGACTTTGAGCACATGATAAAAGCGAGAGCACACAAGAGAGGGGTGAGGATAGGTAAGACACCTAAAAAATTAGCTAGCATTTGTTGCCCTCAACACAGAGAAAGTAAAGCAGATACCTTAAAAGCAACTGAGGCCATTAGGAGATGGGGACCAGCAACTAGAGAAAAGGTGAGATCAAGAAGAATTAACCTAGAAGGTAACACACACACACAGGAAATTAATGTGACTTAACTCCCTGTATAGCTATCCTTATCTCAACCAAGAACACTTGTTCCTTCCTATTATTGCTTATACTCTCTCTTCAACAAAATTAGAGATAAAGGCAAAATAGTTTCTGCTGGGTATCGAGGGAGTGGGGGGAAGAGGGAGGGCTCGGAGTGGGTGGTAAGGGAAGGGGTGGGCACACGGGGGAGAAATGACCCAAGCATTGTATGCACATATGAATAATAAAACAATAAAAAAAATGAAAGGAAATAACTTAAAAAAAACTTTATGGAGTATATTTTCTCATTGCCACTTTGTATATAGGGAATCAAAAACAAGCATATTTAAGTAACTTGCCCAAGAACACACAGCTAATGAGTGGCAGATCTAAAATTTCATTCAGACTGATTGTTTTGAGTCTCCTTCTCCCTCTGTAATGACCACAAATGTATGTGTTTATACTAAGGTCTGTCATTCTATAAATCCCTCATATAATGTGATAATTAGGTAGTAAAAGTATAAGTTTTCATGATGCAAAAAGTTCATCTCAAAGGAAATTTTTAATTGATGCTAACCTTCACTTTTAAATTGCTGTGTACTTAAAAAATCATTTGTACTTGATTTTGAATTGGATGCAAAATATTTATAAAATCTTCTTTAGGACACCCACTAGAAAGGATAAAAGGAAAATACAGCATACTAAATGTTAGAGATGTAGAGAAATTAGAACTCTCATGCATGGATATGATTGGTACCACCACTTCAGAAAAGCATTCACACAATATGCTAAAGCTGAATATTCCTTGCCCTATGTACCAGCAGTTCCACACTCTGGTGTATTTCTTTCAGAAATATATATGTAGGTGTAATCAAGAATATCCACAGCAGCACTGTTCATAGAAGAAAAACATTGGAAAGAGTTCATTTGCTCCATAATAGAATAGATAAATGAAGGGTGGTCTTCTTATGACTGATTAGTCAGAAATAAGAGTAAATAACCCACTATGAGTAACAACACGATCCAATCTCACAGACATGATACTGTGTGAAAGGAACCAGAGTGCCTAATGAGTGGTTCTGTGCGTAGGAGCATCAATAAAAGATAGAACTCAGCTATGCTGTTAGTAACCCAACAGTATTTACCGTGGAGGATAAGAACTGGAGGGGCACAAGGAAGCATTGTGTTCTGAGACTTCTATACCTTGATTGTGGTCATAGATGGTCTCCTTATGATGGGTAATTCACAAAAGTGTATGCACTATTTTTGTGCTTTTTATTTGGTACAATTTAATAAAAAGTTTCATTAGAAAAAAGTATGTAGGATTCAGAGAGCCAACCTAAGACACTCCCATGAAGCTGTCCCTTGTGCGAAAAGCCATTATCTCCGATCCCTGTCTGCTCCTTTCTCTTCATTTTATCTTTCCTTCCCTAGAAACTAAGCTGGTGTCCTGAATTGGAATGTATTAGTCCATTTCTTTCTTGATGGTATTATGTTATAGTATTTTAAAGCAACATATTGAAATACATGTCTATTTGTGTCATTATCTTTGTATCTCTTAATTATTCAATTCGTGTATTAAACAGATATTTATTTATTTGGTGCATACACTCTGTATTGAGCCTGAGGGAGATATGAAGCTGTATAAAACTCTTCTCCATCCTCTGGTTACCTTAGTTTATTGGGAAATAAGGCGAACATCTGTTGCATGATTCAGAAACAGTAGCTTTTGCTTTCTATTCTGCAAAAAGGAGGAATTAAACTAGATAGCTTGTCAAATTTTTTTCAGTTCTAAAATATGATTTTTGAATTTGATTTTAGGATAAAAATTTTGTGATCTAGGACTCAATTATGAAAATATATGATATATACAATGAAATGAGAAAAATTCATATGAAAGAAACAATTCTGGGAACTTGATTTATGGATGCAGAACATTTGGGGACAGGGACAAAAACTACTCATTTAAGAGAATTTAGGGCCTCTAAACCTCACTGCAGATTTGCAGAGCAAATTCTGTTGAGTCAGATAAGCAGAAGAGTAAAAGAGATTTATAATGACAAGAATGACCTATTAGGAATCTCTATTAGAGGAAAGGCAGATAAATTTGAGAGAGATGAGGGGGAAAATGTAAAGAATTATGGGCTGAATTGGAAAATGTTTTAGGTTAAAAAGTTGGGAACAAAATGGAGAAAGTACAGAGAATATTGGAAGTAGAGTAGAAATCCAGGGGAGTTTATGTTTTTCATTGCAGCCAATATCTCTTAACCCCACCTCTGCCATCCTGGTGGGAGTAAACCCTGAAATCACTTTCGTTTACAGTTTTTCTTTCATTTAAATATTACGAATGGATTGGGCCAAGTAGACAAGTTGCAGTTTTTACAGTCAAAACAAGATGAGACCCTTCCATGCAGTGAGAGTCATTTGAGAAAGAAGAGATGGGAGTCATACACAAGTTAAGCTAATTAGGAAGTGATTAGGCTGTCCTGGCAAAGTTGGCATTTTATATTGGAAACATTTGGGAAAGGCTTTGATGAACTGTGATTATTAGGTTCAGAAGCTGGTTTTTGGTGTACTTGAGAACTTTGCTGACCTCCCTTACGTTTAGTACTATAATCTTGTCATGGAGAGGATATTGTACTTCGTTTCTGGGACTTATATTAAACTTTGCAGCAGTATGTGGAAGTCCTACAACAGGAAGATCTTCAAGCCTGTAGAACTGCAATGATAAAAGTTTACTCTGGATAGCATAATGACAGCATGACTGCAAAGTGAAGATGAAGGAGAAGTTTCCAAGTAAGAATGGTAAGACTAAGTGAGTAAAAGAAATGAAAGGAAAAGGGAGTCAGTGACCTCTCCCAGGTCTGGTGCATGAGCGGAGTGGGAGAGTTGGGTGTTATTTACAGATAAGCATTAAGTTATTTGAATATTGAGCTTGTATTTGCTTGCTGAGTCAGTGTGCTTATGAAGAACTCCCATGATGCAGTATTATGCACTCATTGAGAGCATGATGCTAAACAAGAGTGACAACAAAAACAGAGCATGTCCCCCTGGTGCTTATCATGTAGCTGGGGATTTGTATATTGTCTTAGCTCATTATGACTGCTATAACAAAATACAATTAACTGATAGGCTTATTGTAACAGAAATTTATTTCTTATAGTTCTGGAGAATGGTAAATCCAAAATCAAAGTAATGGCAGACTAGGTGTCTGGTGAGGGCCATTTCCTCACAGTCATCTTCTCACTGTGACTTCACTTGCAGAAGGGGCCAGAGATCTCCATGGGGTCTTTTATGAGTACAGTAATTCCATTCATGAGGCTTCTGCACACATGACCCCATCACTTCTCAAGGGCCTGCCTCTTACTACCATTTTCTTAGAGATTAGAATTTCAGTACATGAATTTTAATAGTACATCCACCTCAGAATCAAGTTTCATGATTGCATCCAAAAATGTCTAATTCCAAATGATAATCCTTAAGAAAGAACAGTACTTGGTTCTCTAAGACTATTTAACATGGAGATCAAATTTGATTTAGGTTAGTAGGACTGTCCCAAAGGTAACATGCTTGAATTGAGATTTAAACTATGAATAGGAAAAAGTTGGATGGAGGGAAGGTCTAGAGTCCTCAAAAGACAAACATCATATTATGAAGTTGGCGGGGTAAGTAGGAGCAAGGTTGTACAGGGCTGTCTGGGTCATGGTAAGGATTTGATATTTTTCTAAAGGCACTGGGACTTGAGTTATGGATTCACACAGAGAGATTGTTTTGGGGAGTCAAGGAGAAAGGGAAAAACAATAATACAAAGGAGTCAGAGAACGGGTATAACAAGTATCCGGGTACATTTTTCCAAACATCCTGTTCCACCATTGTCTTGGAGTATCAGATTGACTATGGTTGAGGCTACTTCTTGGTGTATCCACCAGTGGTCTCCAGCAACAACCACAGCAGAGGCTTTCCCACTCTGGAGGTGAGCCAGAGGCTTTATTTACCTCTGGTTAAAGTTGTGGTTTTATGCACATACATACTCTTAGATCAAAATCTTGGCTCTGAGGATACCTCTTAGGTAAACCACTCCCTCTTCCCTATTTCTTGGAAATGCCCTCCCATTTGTCAAAACCTCCCCAATTATATCATAATCATTAAACCATATCCTCAAAAGTGTCTAAGACTGGGAGCTTGAGGCATTTCACTGCTTGCTTAAGTAGCTTGGTCAAGCTGTCTGCCCTCAGTTTCCTTTGAAGGTGTATCACTTTATAATCACTTCTGTTGTACTAATAGTTAGCTTTTGCTTAAATAAATATCCTCTGTTGAAGACTCTTCTGTGTGTCGGCCCCTGAATTCTTTCCTGGGGAGACCAAAGACTTGCCATCTATCTCCCCTGACAGGATGATTTGATTGTCATTTTCAAAGGCTACTATGATTTCAATATAGAAATTGAAGTACAGAGGGAGAAAGGAGAGAGAGAGAGAGAGAGAGAGAGAGAGAGAGAGAGAGAGAGAAAGGAGAGCAAGAGAAGGGGGAAGGAAGGATGGATGAATGTGACCATGGTAGTCAAAGCTAGAGATGAGGGTGGCTGGAACTAGAGTAGGGAAAGGTGGAGGAGGTTGCCAGTGGGTGATAAAGGCCAGGAAAGGGCAAGGGCTGTAGTTCAGTAGTAGAGTACATTCATAGCGTGAGGAATGAAGGAAGTTAGGAAGGAAGGAAGGAAGGAAGGAAGGAAGGAAGGAAGGAAGGAAGGAAGGAAGGAGAGAAGGAAGGAAGGAAGTTAGGAAGGAAGGACGGAGAGAAGGAAGGAAGGAAGGAAGTTAGGAAGGAAGGAAGGAGAGAAGGAAGGAAGAAAGGAAGGAAGAAAGAAGTTGGGAAGGAAGGAAGGAGGGAGGGAAGGAAGGAAGTTAGGAAGGAAGGAAGGAGAGAAGGAAGAAAGGAAGGAAGAAAGAAGTTGGGAAGGAAGGAAGGAGGGAGGGAAGGAAGAAGAAAGGAGAGAAGGAAGTTGGGAAGGAAGGAAGGGAGGAAGGAGGTAGGGAGAGAAGGAAGTAATGAAGACCAGGGAGTTCAGAAAAAGCCTTCAAAGGCAACAGAGAAGTAATGGTCAGTGAGACAGGAGGACCACAGGAGAGTGTGACCTCATAAGAGACAAAGGCAGAAACAAGAATGTGTGTTGTCATGATAACAAAGGAAAAGAGGCTAAGTTTATATTCATTTCTGCATCTTAAGAAATATGAGATGATGAAATCTGGCCCTTGTACCCCAACCACTTCAATCCTTGGAGAGAGCACACCATGGATGACAATTTGCCATTGGGTACTGGATGGATTTCATAACTTCAGGTGCAAGGTCCTAGTGGATGCATCTTTGGCAAAGGTTAGCCCATGTTGCTGCAAACTAGTCTCTTAGAGTTAGGAAAAACATGTACTGGCCTTTTATGTTTCTGTAACAAGAGGCAGGGCGCGGCCTCACACGGGTCTCAACTAAGGGCTAGTATCCCCAAATTTAGGAAGGAAAGATCAGAAGAAGAGTAGAAAAGAATCAATCAGAAATGCCCATTGCATTAATCCTAAGATCTTTTATCTAAGGAGCTTTTCTTGTCCCCCTTTTCTTCTTGGAAGTTGACCTGGGAATTGGCTACCTTCTCTTGATAATGTCATGTCTTGGGTACATCATAGTAACTCCATTCATCTATGAAATATTTTGTGTGCCCCTGCACTGTGTCATGCACTGTGCAAGTTGTGGATCAAAGATAAGAAAGCTGTAGTCAAGGTTTTCCAAAGCTTGGAGTCAGAGGCAGGAAGACCTACTGTGAAAATAACAAAGTTTGAGCTCGAATGCCATTCACTTGTCTTGCCCCATAGGGAGCTCTGTGAATAGCTCTATAAGATCATATACTCCATAAAATTTTGCAAAAGCAAGCACATTTGTCTGCTATTGGTTTAGAACCTTTGACTTCCCATTCTGACTCCCTGTCCGTGAAAATTCTTTTCCTTTTGGGTGGTATGTATGGGTGAGGGCATTTGGCTAAAGAAGGCAGGAAGTGGGTGGCTGAGTCAGGTATACAATTAATGTAGACTTAGCAGGATATAGGTGTTTGATTCAGAGGACGTCCATGAATACTTAAACTATACACAGCAAGGAAATCTCTTCAGAAGACTCCAGTGAGGTCAGGGAGACCATTCTAAGCATAGTTGGACTCTTGCCCTCAAAAGGCAAGAACCTGGGAGCTTTTAAGGAAGATTTTAGCCCAAGGGGAACTGCAGCTGACTGTTTCATTCCAGTTCACAATCCTTTTTGAAAGACTATCTCTGCTTCAAAGTCACTTTCCCCAAATCCTTTATCTTTGATCAATGGGAGGTGCTGAAACCTAAGCCAAAGCCACCACTCCCCATCATCTGGTGCCTGCTCCTGCTTTCCCTGCCACTTCCAGACACCTTGAGGTTACATGGTGAATACAGTTTTGCCCTTTTTCTTTTCTAGTTCATTGCTTGCTAGAGTATTTTAAGTACACATGCAAACTCGAGTTGTCTTTGGA
Source organism: Castor canadensis (assembly GCF_047511655.1). NCBI lineage: Eukaryota > Metazoa > Chordata > Mammalia > Rodentia > Castoridae > Castor > Castor canadensis. The sequence goes on along the minus strand of NC_133394.1, from coordinate 8,550,911 downwards.
GGCCATGGGTAATGTGACAGTCTGAACTGGAAGGTGGTTCAGACATGGGTGTAATTATACTAAGTACACTTGAAAGATAAACCCCAACATTGAGTAGATTTAAAAAAAAAAAACTTTACTCAAAATAATTGATAAGGCTCAAATTCTCCATTTGAACTGCATTTTAAGAAAAAATGTTTTATGTTGATTCAATAACCTTTCTTTTGCTATCTTTAACTTTTGGGTTGCTAGGAGGATATTCAGATAAAACTGTAATATTGACAAAAATTATAGTGCAACATTAAAAAAACCATGAGAGCAGTGACTGTTTTAGATGGAGACATATGCATAGATTCTTAGATTCTCAGTAACCCAATTCATGAAGAAAAATAAGGCATATAAACACATTGTCAAAAGGTTTAATTTCTTGGTATTTTTGGGGGAGGACGGGACTATGGAGTTTGAACTCAGAGCTTTATACTTACAAAGCACGTGTGCTTAAGTCACACCTGTAGTCTGTTTTGCTCTGGTTATTTTGGAAATGGTGTCTTGAGAACTGTTTGTCTGGGCTGACCTCAAACTATGACCCTGTGGATCTCAACCTCCCAATTAGCTGGGATTACCGGAGTGAGCCACTGGCACTTGGCAAGTTTCTTGGCATTTTTGACATCAATGTGAACATAAATGAAGATACATTACAACTTACACACTGTGACAGTGGGGACTCAGTGACGCTGCATAGAGTCAACAGTTCAGAGTGTTAGGCTGCTCAATGCACAGGCAAACTTGAAAGATCTTAGCTTATATCAGCTTTACCAACTGGATACAAATGCTCAAAACCTGCATTACTAATGATGAATTTTGAAATTGAGGGAACCTTTTCTAAATTATCACATTAGTGATATTTTAAAACTAATTTTAACTTTTTTTATTATGATAAAACACAGAACATAGAATTCACCATCTTAACCTTTTTACGTGTATAGTTAGTAGTGTTAAATACTTCATATTATTCTGCAACAGATCTATATCTTTCTTTTTTCATTGTAAAATAATGTTGAGAGAATACTTATTTAGAATACATGTTGTAAAATAATTTACTATATAGCCAAAAAGTATATAAGATGACAGCAAATTTGTTAATAAAACATTTTTCCTGTGGATTTTATAATATTTGTGGTTATAAGAAAGCTTTACCAACCACTAGGTAAAGTATCTCCCATGTGATCTGAGCCTGATGGAGACTCTCGAACCTTTCCTCACCCTTGTCTTCTCCCAAGTCTTTCAGTCTCTGGTAATCACCATTCTACCCTCTATTATAAGATTATCTTTTCCAGATTACACAAATGAGTGAGATCATGCATTTCTTTGTCTCTTTGTTCCTGGCTTATTTCACTTAACAATGATTTCTAGTTGTGCCCAGAGTCTCACAAATGGACAGGATTTCATTCTTTTTATGTCTGAGTAGTACTGCCTTATATACATATACTGCATTTTCTTTATCCATTCATTACTTGATGTGTCGTTTCCATTTTTTGGCTTGTATGAATCCAATAAGCCAGTAAGCCTGGGGATGATGACGTCTCTGACAAACCGATTTTATTTCTTTTGCATTTACACCCAACAGTGTGATGCTGGGTCACATGGTAGGTCTAGCCCACTGAATTTGCTTCTTGGTTCACCAGACCCCCCCTTACCCTGCAAGCAAAATAACTGGTTTAAAAAAATTGATCTTAGGTTTTCCCTAGATAAGCTGTTTGTAGCAATTGAGACTCTCCCACTGAAGAAGAGTCTTAAGAGACAGTATCTAAGTCTCAAATCAGTTTCAAGTTTTGTTTCTTAAAAACATGACTTTTAGTTTGTTTTTTGAGAGCTTTTAAAGTTTTGTCATTTGTTTTACTACTTTTCTCATTTAGCATATGTAGTCTCACGACTCTTCTGAGTCCCATCTTTCTCTGCAAGAGGTCCAGGAAGTCGGATCCCAGCAGTCTGCAGACGCATCTGCTCCATTCCTGTCTACGAAGAACACGCCAAGCCTTCACGGGGCTGGGAGGGAGCTGTTCACTGTGCAGTTTTGTGCTAAGTAGAAACTACTTAATTTGATGCCCTGGTGACCTCATAAGGTGATGTGTTCTCACTTTTCCTTTTGTTTCATTTTCTTCCCCACTTCCTCATTTTCCAAGTAAACAAACTATTCCTGTCTTTTTAAGGTCACATCTAATGAATTTCAAGGTTAGGTCTAGAATTTACTTGGTTGGCTTTTATTCTAATACTAGTTTCAGCATTTTTAGCTGCTCTTTTTCCAAACACATGCATGCTTCTTTCCACAGAGCTTAGTCCTTACCCAAGCTCAAACTACTAAGCCTTTATGAAAATCCAAAGATACTTTATGTAAAACCTACATTACCACAGAGAAACTCCCCTTCCATTTTAATAACTCCTTACAACAATTAGATTCTAAAGAGAGCATGGAAGGCCCAAATCACACAAAGCTAAATTTAAGAAAATACCCTTGAAAAGTCCCTCAAATAACCCAGAAGAGGTATGCTCACTGTGTGTAAGCCACAGAAAACCTAGCGCAGGCCAGGGTGGGAGCACAGACACACTTCCTGCTTCATATCACTGTGGGTTGGGTGTCCACTGAGCAGAGTGGCAGGGATGCCGATGGCTTTATTAAATTGTTACCCGGCTGTGACAGGTTTGTCACTAACTCGCTCCCACATTAGACAAGAATAAGGCTAAAATTGGCATCTGGTCTCAAAAGAATCTTTAGAATTTTATTTAGCTTCTAATTCCGTGGGAATAGAAGTTTGCGTGCAAGAATAGCTTGGCCAGGTTCACAAAGTTGAGTTGCAATGATTTCTCTCAAATCCAAGCAAGGCCTTTTTCTCCCTTCACAAGCATTGGGATAACTGTGACCTTATGAACTGGGCTATGGTCACTGAGTGTCACCTTGCTGAGTTTGCCATCTGAACCTATGCACAGCTCCGTTTGTACTAAGTATGCAGGAAAAGGCATTTGGGAGCCTGTGTCACCTATGAAACTGCCTTTGTGCAGAGCTAGAAGTGATCATTGTGTGGTAATTAAGGCATTTAAAAATATCCATGTGTCATAAGGAAAAATTCCAGCATTTGCCATTCCCCCATTATGGCTGATCTGCTGCATTTACTCGTCTCTGTCCTCCCTGTGAATTCATTTATTGCAGTGTTTTTAGCAATGTTTGTTAGCTTCATTGCATAATTAGCCGTATTCAGCCACTGCTTTTTTAGCCTGAAAGAACTGTAATTAGTTTTCATTCACTATTGGCATTTATATGCTGCCAGGGTCATTGTCGGAAGGTATAAAGACTATAATTCTATCACCATGGTTTAAATCCCTGAAAATGTAAAAATCTATTTTGTTCGTCTTAAGTAATAAAAGAGGGTGTGTGCTACAAATGACAGAATTTCACTGCTCGCAAGAAAAGGCTATTGTAGGATTTGCGTGCCTGAGGGGTATGCGTGCAAGGTACCAAGTTGTTCTCTGCCAAAGTGGGAAATTCTATTTCTGCTATTTAGTTAATTCTAAACTAACTCGAATCAGGCTTAAGAGCAGTCTCATATTTCCCCTCCCCCCTTTTATTGGTGGTGCTTGTGCTTGCTAGGCAGTTGCTCTACCACTTGAGCTCTTTTTCACTTTAGGTATTTTTCAAATAGACCTTGGACTTTGATTTTCCTTCCTGCGCCTCTTGCATAGCTGGGTTTACAGTCACTCACCACCATGCCCAGTGTGAGGTCTTGCTAACTTTTTCCTTGGGCTGTGATCCTCCTGATCCCCTCCTTCCCAGTGCTTGGGATTACAGGCATGAACCACTGATTGTGGTATATTTTCTCTCCTAATGGCATTATGCTAATCAAAATGTTTTAGTGGTTAAAAATGTGGGCTTTAGTTTTAAACCACTCTGAGTTCAAAACCTACTTCATTTACTAAGTAGCCTCTACAGGGCTAATAGAAGATGAACTCAGTAATGTTAATAAAGCACGTAAGACAGTGCTTTTAAATATTAGTTATTTAAGCACTTAGCAATACTTTTGCTTCCTTATAATGCTACCATCTCACGGTTTTTAAGATGGTTGAAAGTTTCCATCCAGGGCCTATGAGGGTCCAGGTGTTCTACAGAGGGGACACAGATGGAGGTCTACACAGGGGACATAGATGGTCCTGAGAATCAAATGAAAGAGCGTTTAACTCACATTGACTGAAGTAACACAAATCCAACGCAGTGGATGTCGATTCTGCCACAGGCTTGTGTGCTTACGTTCTGGCCATTCCTTGCTATTGTTGGAGAGTTTTCTGCTGTGTGTGCGTGTGCATGCCTTGTCAGCTGTGTGTGTGTGTGTGTGTGCAGTGTAGTGCAGGGGTGTGTGTGTGTGCACAACTAGGGGAGGTAAGGAGTTCTGATCACCGAGGCCCCTAGGTCATGGTTATCACTCTGTCTTCGGGGGTCAGTGCCCTGCAGCCTTGCTCCTGAGTCTAGTTCAGGTAAGTGGGTTGTCTTTTTTGCCTCCTGTGTTTCATCCTCCGCTTTGGGACTCCTGCATATTGGCTTATGAACCCCATTGTGGTCACCACCATGTCAATGTAACTGATGTTTGTACACTGATGATGTTTTAAAGTCTGGAAGCAAAAGTTCTGTGTACAATGCAACCTTGAGGAGAGCGAGAATTAGGAAGGAAGAGTTAAAGACACACACGTGCCTACAATCTGATACTGAGTGCCAGTCACAGAGGTGGGAAAACCTTGCTCTGTGCTGGGCGTTTTCATGGGGCTTTCACTCACAGCAACTCACTTTGTACCATGCTCTATGAGGCAGAACTTTATTTTCTTAGGAAACTGAGGCAATGCAGGGAAGCACTGGGACTGGGCACTGGGCCTCTGTTCTTTTTTGTTTTCCCATGCTAACTCTATGCCATGGTGGCAGAGAAATTCCTGCCTTCTGTCTGCTGTGTTTAGAATGACTAGAGATAGCCGTCCATACTCGCCCCGCCCCCCCACTTTTTAAAAGATTTCTGTTGGCCAGTAAATTAGAATCAATCCACAAGACTTCTCTATTACATATACTTTTTTTCAAATTAAATATATACTTTGATTTTTTTAACCCTAGGTTTCTCTTTAGTCTGTTAGATGCTTAAAAAATATTACTATAGACTGCTTTTAAACAGAGATAAAGAGAAATTGGTAGTTGAACCAAATTCTTGGATTATTCATGCAAATGAATACAAGACTGTTGTTGAGGAGTGTGAGATCCAGTCAGGAAAATCAAAAGCACCAATCACACTCATATAATTCTATGTTAGCAGATCTGGGAGTCACATACCTGGCTCTGCAAACATTTGCATGTGTTTTTTCCCTTTAATTTTAACTTTTAATTATACACATTTTAAATATATTATCAGGAATAGAAAGGGTTTCTCTTTTCTTTCTAGATGTGGAACCAGAGAGAAGAGACCTTCCTAGTGATGGGAATTTCTTTTTAATTAAGGAAGAGGAGTTAGGGAAGTAATAGAGGAAAACAGGTCAGAACACAATTCTGGCAGGTACTTTGCAACTAATCAATAATTGCCTAAAAACTAGAGGATTTTAATGGTTCATCCCAATGGCCTGTCTGTAAGATAAAACTTGTGTAATAGAAGCTGAAGCTCTCACCAAAACCCTCAAGGAATTACCATGGGCTGAATGCAGATAGTTAGGGCCTCAACCACACACAGCAGGGTTTCCTTCTTTTCTCTCTGCCATTTTCTTTGGATAGTCTTAATCAGGAGTAATTGAGGCAGACACTGGGGTCCCAAGCACAGAGGGCCAACTGGAGCAGTAGGCAGTGCACAAGACTTGGTAGAAGATGCTCGAGTTCTTCTTCATCTTCTTTTTTTCTTTGTTTTTTTTGATGCTAAAGATTTAAAACTGTTTTTAGTGTATACAAAATAATGGGTTTCATTATGACATTTAAATTCATGTAAATAAGGAACTTGGGTCATATTTGCACCTCTGTCTGGTTCACTTCCCACTCCCTAAGAAGACCTCTCTGCTTTTATTTTTAAGGATTCCACACGTGACAGAAAATAGATGCTGCTTTCTGAATTTGACTCATATTGGTTAACATTATGATCTCTAGTTCTATCACCTTTCCTGTAACTTTCCATCAACTTTAGTAATGGCTGAATTTAATGCTTCGCTGTGTTTCTGTGCCTCATTGTTCTTTATCAGTTCACCTGTTGAGTTTCTTATACATTTACTATTTTTGCTGCCTCTGCTTCCTTAGTACTAGTGTTATCGGCATGCACCAACATGCCGAGGTATGTCTGTGTCTTGAAATGTTCCCTCTATATTTTCCTTCCAGAGTTTCAGTTCTTATATGAAGGCCTTTGATCCACTGTGATCATACCTGATTTTGAACAAGGTGAGAACTAGGGATGAAGCTTCAGTCTTCTCTATGTTTTTCCATAGAAAAAAAAACTGCAGTCTTCTCTGCAGTTTTTCCAGCACCATTTGTTAGAGAGGCTGTTTTTTGCCTCCAGTACGTTTCTGGCACATTTGTCAAAAGGAAGATGGCTGTAGCTGTGTGCTTACTTCTGGGCCCTCTATTCCATTCCACTGGTGTCTGTGTCAGGATGTTCTGTTACTATGGCTGTATGGTACAATTTAAGTCTGTGTCTTGTTGAACCTCCAACATTTTTCTTTTCTTTTTTTGCTTAAGATTGCTTTGTCTATTTTGGGTCTTTTGTGCTTCCATATGAATTTTAGTATTTTTCTGGTTCTGTGAAGAATGTCGTTACCATTTTGATGGGGATTGCATTAAGTCTGTAGATGGCTTTCAATAATATGGCCATTTTCAAAGTATTAATTCTGCTGATCTATGAACATGGTATATCTCTCTTCCTTCTAGTGACTTCTGTGATGACTTTCTTCAGTGTTTTATAATTTTCAATTTAGAGATCTTTCATAACTTTGGTTTAGGTCATTCCTAGGGGTGTTTTTGTGGAGGGCTATCAAGAATGAGATTGTTTTTCTCCTTTTTTTTTGTCATTGAATTTGATTTTGGTGTATAGAAAAGCTACTGACTTTTTTTCCTCTCTCCCTTTCCTCTCTCCCTTCCTTAACTTCTTCCCTCTCTCTCCTGCCCTCTTTTTTTTTAAGTATTGGGGCTTGAACTCAGGGCCTACACCTTGAGCCATTCTACCAACACTGTGTTTTGTAATGGGTTTTTTGAGCTAGGGTCTCATGAACTATTTGCCCAGGCTGGCTTCGAACCACAATGCTCCTGATCTCTGCCTCCTGAGTGGCTGGGATTATACGCGTGAGCCCCTGGCTCCCAGCTTTTTTCTTTCGTTCTCACTGAGACAAGGTCTCATGATCTAACTCAGGTGGCCTGGACGTAACTGTGTAGACCAGGCTGGCCTTGCATTCATGATTTTTCCTGCACGTACCTTCCAAGTGCTGCTTGTGTCATGTTACGTTGCTAAAAGTGTTTATCAGCTCTAAGAGTTTTCTGGTGGAGTCGTTAGGGTCTTTTCCGTATAGGATCATATTACCTGAAAACAGTGATATTTTGACTTCTTCCCTACCTATTTATACCTCTTCTATTTCTTTATCTTGCCTTATTGTTGGATGTAAGATTTCAAGCACTATATGAATAAGAGTGATGACAGTGGACACCCTTGTCTCATTCCTGATTTTTACAGGAAATGTCAGGTTTTGTTCATTTGGTTTAATGATGGTTACCCAATTGTCATATATGGCCTTTATTATGTTGAGGTACAATTCTTTTGTTCCTAGTTTCTTCAGGGTTTTTATCATTAAAGGATGCTGAATTTTGTCATAAGCTTTTCTACATCTGTTGAGATGATGGTGTGATTTTTGTCCTTTATTCTGTCTATGTGGTGTATTATGCTTACCGACTTGTGTATGTTGAACCATACTTATATTCCTGGAATGAAACCAACTTGATCATGCACGGTGTGTGATCTTTTTAATGCGCTATTGAATTCATATTGCAAATATTTTAATGAGGATATTTGCATCTATATTCACTAAGGCAATTGGCTTCTATATTTTGTTTGTGTGTGTCCTTATGAGGTAGTGCAGTCAGGGTAATAGAGTAATGCTGGAATCCTAGAATGAGTTTGGAAGTGTTGCTTTCATTTTCTTTTGGTGGTACTGGGGCTTGAACTCAGGGAATCACACTTGCAGGGCAGGGACTCCAACACTTGAGCTACTCTGCCAGTTTCCCTTTGTATTCTATGGAGTAGTTTGAGGAGCACTGGTATTAACTGTTCTTTAAAAGTTTGGTGGAAGTCAGCAGCAAATCCTTCCCATCATGGGGTTTTCTTTATTGGGAAACTGTATATTACTCTTCAGTCTCATTGTTCATTATTGAGCAGTTTAGGTTTTGTGTATTCTCTTGGTTCAATATTGATAGGTATTATGTGTCTACAAACTTATCCATTTCTTTTAGATTTTCAAATTTATTGGAATATAAGTTTTCAAATATTTTCTAATGATCATCTTGATTTCAGTGGTATCTGTTTTAATATCCACATTTTGCTTCTATATTTATTAATTTGAGTCTTCTCATTTTTTTTTTGCTTAGTTTGTTGAAGGGATTGTCAATCTTATTTATCCTTCCAATGAAGCAACACTTCGTTTCATCCATCCTCTGTGTTGGTCTTTAGTCTCTTTCATTAATTTCAAATTCTGATCTTTATTATGTCTTTCCTTCTACTAATTTTGAGATTGTTTCATTTTATGCTTTTCTAAGACTTTGAGGTTCATCATTAGGTTGTTTATTTGAGCTATCTCTGATTTTTTAAACATAGGCACTGTTATAAACTTCCCTCTTTAAACTGCTCTCGCTATATCCACCAGTTTCCAAGAAATGCTTTCATTTAATTTGATTCTAAAAATTATCTATTTTCCCACCTAATTTCTTCAATGACTCATTGATCATTAAAAAGTGTATTATTCAATTCCTAAGTATGAATATATTTTCTACAGTTTATCATGCTCTTGTGACAAATACAGGAAGTTATTTCAGCTTTCTTGTATTCATTAAGACTTGCTTTATGTCATAAAATATGATCTACTTTGGAAAAAGTTCCATGGGCTGCTGAAAAAAATATGTATTCTATAGTAGTTGGGTGGATTATGCTTTAGGTATTGGCTAATTTCATGTAATCTATAGTGTCATTGAACTCTGACATTTACTTATGGATGTTTTTGGTCTGGATGATCTGATTTTTGGTAAGAGTAGAGTATCAAAATCCCCAACTATTATTGTATTGGGGTCTCTCTTAGCCTCTTTGTCCAGTGGTGCTTGTTTTATGAAGTTTGGTGTTCTGACATTTGGTGCATATGTTTATAGTTGCCATATCCTTTTTATTTATTTTTCCTTTATCAATTTTATGTGAAGTTTGTCTCTTCTGACTAATTTTGGTTTGAAGTCTGCTTTGTTGGATATGAATATAACTACTTCTGCTTGCTTGTGGATACCATTTACTTGCAAGATCTTTTCCATCCTTTTGTTTTCAGACTAGTTTTTCTTTGCCATTGAGGTATGTTTGTTGCAGGGAGAACACAGTTGGACATTGTTTTTTAATCCAATCTACCAGTCTGTGTCTTTTAATTAGAGAATGGAGACAATTAACATTCAATTATTATTGAAAGGTATATAACAATTCCTGTCATTTTGTCATTTTTATAATTGATTTGTTTCTAATCCTCATTTCTTATCTGCTTTTCTAATGAGATTTATTACTTCCCATATTCTTGTGGTTTTGTTTATCTACCTCTTCTGTGTGGAGGAGTCCTTTAGGTATCTTATGCAGTGCTGGCTTAGTGGTCATGAACTCCCTTAGTATGTGTTTATCATTGAAGGTCTTTATTTCTGTTTTAATTTTGAGGGATGTAGTATTCTAGGTTGGCAGTTTTTTTTTTCCAGGAGGGAGGGGACTTGATATATATTTCAAGCATTCCATACAGCCTTACTTTTAGATTTTTCTACTGAGAAATCTGCTGCTATTCTGATGAATATGCCTTCAATGTGTCTAGACACATCACTCTTGCAGCTTTCAATATTCATTCTTTTCTCCATGTACTTGGTGTTTTAAGTATAATATGGAGGAGTTCTTTTCTGATCTTCTCTGATGTTTTAAGAACCTCTTGTACCTGAATTTCCATCTCTTTCCCAATATTTGGGAAAAAATTGTGCCATTATTTTGTTGAACATATTGTCTATGCCTTTAGCTTATATCTTTTCGCTTTCTATTGTGTCCATGACTTTTACTTTTGGTCTTTTAGTGATGTCTGAGATGTCTTATATGTACCATTCATACTTTTTTGCTTTATTACCATCTAAAAGTTTTAATTCATCTGTCATGTATTCAAGCACTGATATTTTCTGTCTTCAAATTGATCCAGTCTCCTTGGTGAGGTTTTCAACTGGGCTTTTAATTTGATTTATTAAGTTTTTCATTTCCAAAATTTTGATTTGATTTTTTCAGAAACTGTATCTCTATTGATCTCTTCTTTCATATCCTGCATTAATTTCCTTATTTCTTTAACTTGTTTATATCCTCTTTCAATTCATTCAGATATTTATCAATGTTCTCTCTGAATTCATCGATCATTATTAAAGTCATTCTTTTGACTTCTTTCTCCAGATTTTCATCCACTTTGCTATTATTAGAATGAGTTATTATGGAATTGTTACTATTTAGAGAAGTCATGTTACTTTGTTTTATCATATTTCTTATGTTTCTGCATTGGGATTTGCACATCTGGGGGTCAAGTTGTTGGTTATAAATTTTAATCGCTCATGTTCTTTCAGTTGAAATATTCACCAAGGTTCAGATGGGACTAGTTCATGACAAGATTGAGGTACAATTTTTCACAACTAGGCTGGGGTGTAGCTAAATACCCACCCAATGTGATCAAGGCATTGGGCATAATTCTTAGCACAACTCAGAAAAAAAGAAAACTTACTCTATCAGCAACCACAACCTGCAGAAAATAAAGCTGTAGATATTCACTAATAATCAATGAAAAATAATTATCACCACAACTCGCATAACATTAGAGCAAATATAGCAAGGATAATACTGCATGAACTAAGAAGATACTACTTAATAAGGATAGGAATGGGAAAATATAAGAAAAATAATACTAAAAAAAAGAAAAAATAGAAAAAGAGGTAAAAATAATAGAATGAGAGGAGGGATGAGAAGATAAGAGATAGAAAAAATTCAGATAAAGATAAAGGAGGAAGATTACCAAAGTGGTCACTATCACCATCACCACCACCAAAAAACCCACTGAAAATAAAGACAAATTTTAAAGGGAGGAAAATGAGAAAGAGGAGATCTTATTGAAGAAAGAAAGAGAATTTAAAAATGGGTGGAAGGAGAAAAGAGGGGGAGGAAGAAAAGTAGATTAAAGTTAATATTAAATGCTGAGTACATCAGCTCACAACCACAGCACTTGGGGGCTGAGGCAGGGAAACACAGCCTAAAGACAACCTGGACCCTATGTTAAGAACCTGCCTTGGAAAAGAAAACAGGACAGAACAAAATAAAAGAAAGAAATTTGATCTTAAAAGGAGAAGAAATGAAAGTAAAATATAAAAGAGAAAAAAAGAAATTGTGTAACAATGAAAATATATAAATATTTAAACTAATCTGATTAAAAAGTCTGTCTAGAAATGCAAAAATTAATACACCACAAAAGGAACAAGGAATAAAATGAAACATTTTTTTCTTAAAGGGCACAGTTTTTCAGTTGTCAAAGGAGGTCAATATGTGGGCAGCAGTGAATCATTTCCACCTAGGCTGACTGGCTCTGCGTTCTGTGGCCCCTTCAGGTGAAGGTGTCATCAGGTGAAGGCTGAGTCTGTGCTATTTGACTTCTTCTTTTTTTCTTCTGTGGTGATGCTTAGCAACCAGAGGGTATGGTTTGTAGGCAGTGCTGACTGTGATCATGCTGGACTGTCTTATTTCTCAGGACTGATAGGCAGACTGCAAGCTTTCCACTATCTGGTCCTAGTCTCTGTTACCTTCAGATGTTTAGTTTTGGGGTGGAGAAGTGCTAAGGGGATGCAACCATCTGAGTGTTGGGTGAACATGTGCATGTTTTCTGTCTAGGCCTCTACTTTACCATCTTAGCTTCTTCCCCTAAATCCTCTGTTTCCCTGATGGGTGGCCCAAAAGGCAATCCAAGTGATTTCCTTTCTCCCTGTGACTGACCAGTTTCCTAATGCACAGAGCTCTCAGCATCTCCCATCAAGTCTTTCTCCTTTAGCTAGACCAACTCTGTAAGTCAGCACTCTGGATCAGTGCATGACCCTTGCTGGGAGTTCTGGAGATGGGACAATGCAGGGACCTTTGCTTGAAGGCCACAGAATCTGACAGGAGCCATTTCCTGCCACTGCACTGTCCTGGCACCACCATGCTATACAAGACCCAGGGCCCCTGCCTAGTTAGACTATAATACTGGGCATTATCGAGACCAGAGCTAATTGTGTTTTCTGAGTCTCTTGTTCTTTCTTTCCTCTTAGTCTCCTCTCTCACCATGCACCATCCACAAGTTCCATGTGCTAAAGCTCTCTTCTCTTTCTCTCTCTCTTCAGCCCTCTATTTTTGTATAATTTTCTGTTTGTACACTGTTGAAACTTGCACGTTTTCCTGCAGTCAAAGGGTAGCTGCTCTCCAGCTGTCCTGCTCTATCTATCCCCTGGAGATGCCACCCACCTGTGGGTGCCACTAGACTTCCATCTTTCAAAACTTTGAGTCCCTATTCTTGCTTTTCATTTATTATTTGTGTTCCTTTGGGCAAATCACACCTTTCTCTTTCTGCAAAATTGGATAATATATGTGCTGCCAGCTCTGTAGAATTGTTATAAAGAAAGAACACAAAGCAATTACCATTTCAAGAGCATTGTGAAAAGCAGGATAAGAAGGGGGCCTAGCTGAGCACGATGACATGTGTTTGTTATCCTAGCATTCTTGGGGCAGAGGCAGGAGGAGCATGAATTTGAGGCCAGACATGGTCTGTCTCAAAAAAGAAAGATTAAAAAAAGAAAGAAAGAAAAAGAATGGGTGTTTTGTGGTGGGAACACCAAACCCATCGAGATGAACAGGAGTTCAAGGAGAAAAGCGTTACTCTAGGCATTTCAGACATGACTGCATGCCCCCTGGGAACTTCCTAAACAATACCAACACCTATATCGGTAGGTGCAATACAAATCCCACTAGGATTTTAGAGTATTTATTTTTGACTGGACCCCAGTTTTTTTCCTCTGCAAATTCCCCAGATGATTCTAAAGAGAAATCAAAGTTATTGTCAGGTTTTCTGGAACAAATTTTGCAACTTGGATAAAAAGGATGTATTTACATCTTTAGTTTTAAAAACTAAATTCATCCTATCACAAATATGTTTAACGTAAATGGCATTTGTGAAGATACAGTGTTGACAAAAGGGCCATACTCTAATTGAAAATACAATCAGAGATTTTGAAAATGCCTTTCATAGTTGGAAGTTCCAAACCAAAATGAAATGACTGCACTTATGGAACTTTTAAGACAATTTTTCACGTTAATGAACCTTAGAAGCCGGTTTTGTGGAGCTCCAATTACTGAGAGGGCGTCCAAAGTGTAATGTCATACATCATGAGAAAATATAATAACTGTTAAAAAGAGGGCTGAGGTAATAAAATTATCATAAACAACTTGATTCAGTTATGCTACAGAACATCTAGTGATTAGAAACCTCTATCCTTGTAGCTTTACAGTTTAAATTCAATTCACTTATATTTTTGCACTATTGCTAATTGTATTATTTGAAAATTCAATGATATGTAAAATATAAAGGCACCAATTTAAAACTTAATGTATATCTGCTCTAGGATGTCTCAATTTGATATTTAATTTGAATAAATTTGGGGATTGTTGAAAAGTTGCTAAGAAGAATTAGTTTAAAAATGTTTGGGATTATTTCCTCTCAAACAGAATGATGCTTAAAATAGAAAAGTACGTGAAGTTATAAAGTTTTATGTCCAGGCTCCCATGGACTCTACAATAAAACGTCTCTGCAAATGACCATGGTCCTGTTAACTCAGCAGAAGAATACTTTGGATGGGGCCACAGATTATCTTGCCTAATTTTCAGCAGAAGAAACCAAGGCCAGAAACAAAATGACATTCCCAAAGCCACATAGCATGTTAGTGGCAAAACTTGGGTAGACCTCTTAGCTGCAAATCTTCTCCATCTTATTCTGGAGATGCTTAATAAATATTGATTGGGAATGGTCTAGAACAGACCTTGGGCTTGTAATTCAAGACTAGCTTTACTCTCACAAATGTACCTGAAATCCTTGAGGAATCCCTCATTGATGTGTCTACACTTGTGACAGCTGCTTTGTGGGATCTCTCCTACTTATTACACGGGGCATTTGGGTAGCCTTATAGCATCTCTTGATTTTAAGTTTAAATATTGGGTTGTGTTTAAGATTTTTGCAGTGTTCTCTGCAGAAATGACTTTAGCTGCAGGTGCTTCAACCTTCAGTGACTAGACGTTATGGTAACCTGATGTTCAAGTGAAGTTCCAAGCATGTTAGGAGGCTGAGACATACAGAGTTTGGCTCACTGCACTTGATGTCAATCACGTGATAACAGTGATTCAGTAAGTTTAATATGCATGTAAACAAGAGTGAATGTTGCCATGTCAATATCCATATACTTTCAGATCTATTATTTTGTTAGTTCCTATCTTGTTCCAATTTGGCTACCAAGTCCCTATTTCCAAGGGGGGCTACACAACCGTAGCCTTGCAAGCAGCTATTACCATACCGAAATTGTTAAACTGATAGTGTAGATTACATTGGTGAATGAAGACAGAAAGAACGATAATCAAGCATAAAACACCTGCTTGCTTTTTTTCCATTTTTTATTAATGTATATTAATTGTGCAATATGGCAGGTTTCATTGTGATATTATATGTGTGTATAATATACTTTGATCATATTCACCCCTCTATTATTTTTTCTTATTAGTGGCTCCTTAACTGTAATACTTTCCTGTATTAAGGGTCTGAGAATTTAAAAAAATAAAGTTGGATAATAGAAATCAATAAAATAAAGCCAGCTGATAGAAATCAGTGAAAAATCCCTTCTGCAATAATCTCAGCAAATATTTGCCTATAGATTTCACCTTGAAGTTTGACCAGAATGTTCTTGAGTAAACAGTTTTAGGACACTTTGGAGTTTGCTTTCAGATATTATTTGATACCAAAGGATATTCTTATCATTTGCATATCAGAGCCTTTTGTTTTTGAATAGGAAGCAGCTTCTAAAATCAGAAGAACTTCATAGCATG
This sequence comes from Castor canadensis, assembly GCF_047511655.1. Taxonomy (NCBI): domain Eukaryota; kingdom Metazoa; phylum Chordata; class Mammalia; order Rodentia; family Castoridae; genus Castor; species Castor canadensis. The sequence continues at coordinate 8,535,534 of NC_133394.1, read as the reverse complement.
CATTCAGTTAAGAACTCCAATAACAAAAATTTTCTTAATAATTTACTTCCTTGAACAAAGATCATGACTCCTTTATAGATCTTCAAAGGGTACTGTGACCTCTTTGTTAATATATGTTATTAGTTTCCTTTTCAAAAAACATTTTGAAATGTGTTAACTTGTGAGGGCTGGGACCATTTAACTGTCACAGGCCTTTCCTCCCCTGTGGACCACAAAGCAGCTCTTAGATAGGGCGGGGTTATTTATGGTTTACCTTCATATCAAAGACAGCCATGCAATTGATGTGGGAAGACTCCGGTGTGGGATTTTCCTAGATTCTGGCTGGTGATCTTGTTTCTTTTTTGCTTCCCTTAGTAAATCACAAAATTTAACATTTTAGAATTTTGAATTTGCAAACTTCTCTCCTTTCCCCCAAATATCTTGAAGACAATAACTAGGTTGAATGATTTGAACAAGAATCCATATTAAACCACATATGAGCACATAGGATGATATAACTGAATAATATTCAAAAGTACTATTCAATGCCCTCTCCAACCTCCATGATTCATTGTCTAAAGATTAAAATTTTACAAATGAAATAAAAAGCTTTGTGAGGCCATTATGGTCAACATCAGAAAGCTGAACCATCTGCTTGACTTTGTAAAAATTTCAGAAGAATTTAGATGGCATGTTTTAGGAATTCTCTGCTGGTGGAGTCCAGGACAAAGGCTTTCATTGATGCCGCCTACTAAACCAAATTTAGTGTGTTTTATGGCCCAGAAAATGATCCTAGTCAGGGAAACTGGCTTTGTAAATGCCTGAAAAATTAAAGGAACAATTCCCAATACGAATGTTGTTTCACAATGCAAATAAAACTCAAGACCAGCCATTCCAAGGAAGCCTGCAAGACATCCTTAAATAAGCAATTGCTACTCAGCTCAGAAGCATTGGGTTGGATTCTGCTTAAAACCAGAGTCAAGATTATGGAATGGAAAATTGTGCAAAAACAAAGGACAACTTGAGAGAACATAGCCTTCAAGATGCTTTAGAATAAAGTCTAAAAAGTTAAATAGCAATATATGTGTGTGTGTATACATACATACATATATATATATATATATATATATATATATCACCCACCTTCTTGTGGTCTTGATTATCCACATATTCACATTTAGATGACTCTAGGCTTGCTCCTTCCATCCAATGCAGTATTTGAATTCATATCCATTACTGAGTGGAATAACAGCAGCACAGGCCAACACTCACTGATTACTTACCACACAGCTGACACTACTTTGTATGGCTCACATGTACTGTCTTGTTAGCTTTCAGAACAACCTTCAGAAATAGGGCTATTGTACCCTCACATAACCTATGCAGAAACTGAGGGCCACAGAATTTCAGTTTTGCAATCTGCTCAAGGTCACACAATTATTCTAGGCAAACCTGAGTTTTGAATCTCAGCAGTGTGACTCCACTGTCTGAAGTGTTTACTGTTACCCCATATGGCTCATCCATTTATTACTCTAGCTCACAGTCTACAGGGGGAACACAGATGAGAGGCTAAGCAAATATATAAATTTAGGTGATTGGAACTCGGATGAAGAGAAATACAGTAGCCCCCTGACCCACACGGGATATATTCCAAGACTCCTAGTAGATGCCTGAGACTTCAGATGGTACCAAACCCTATATACACTGTGATTTCCTGTACACATACCTGTGATAAAGTTCAACTTGAAGTTAAGAACACTAAGAGATTAACAAAAATAACTAATAATAAGGTAGAATAATCATTCATGGAATAATAAAATAGGTCAATAAAGTAAGAGTTCTTGAACACAAGGACTGTATACCACAACAGTTGATATTATCATCTTACCTAGACTAAGTGACTAATCAGTGGGTAGAGAAGTCACTGGGATACAAGTCACAAAAGGATGACTTGTATCCTGGGAAGGATACAGAGGGTATAGCATATGGCTTTATTCTGCTACTCAGAATAGTACATAATTTAGAACTTAGGAGTTGTTTATTTCTGGAAGTTTCCATTTAATATTTTTGACCTTGGGTAACTGAAACCATGGAAAATGAAACTGCAAATAAAGGGGTTGCAAATGGTTGTCTGGGAAGGCCTTTTTTGATAGATGAGATTTTTGCTAAGACTGGAATGAGAGAGCAAACTGTATGGATATTTGGCAGAATAGCAAATACAGTGACAGAGGGAAGTGCAAGGGGAAATGCTTGAGGAGCAACAAGAAGTCAGAATGACCAGAGTAGAGGGACAGGGAAGGAGACAGAGAAAGAGGAGCTGAAGGCCAGGTCATCTATTGTGATGTAACACAAATGGTAAATGCACCCTTCACAAGTGTTTTTGAAACATCATAGACAAGACAAGCCCAATGTGCTTCATTCAAAAGTATCAGGATTATTCAACTGATTCTATTGTGACAATGTCTCTTGTCACAGTGAGAGTATCATAAGTGCAAACCTATTCAACAGAAACTGATTTACTTAGTTGGATTTAGGTTTTGTGCCATTTGAAATTGGATAAACTCTACCAAGTGAAATTGTTCTTGGATGATCAACCATCCTAGTTTTCCTGGGACTGCCCTGGTTTTAGAGCCAAAAGTCCCAGATCCTGGGAACACTCCAAAGTCTAGTACAGACTAGAGTGGTTATTCACCTTCTAACAGAGTTCCCAAAGTGTTTCTTAGACAATGATTGGTAATGAGGGAGAAAAAACTATGTCCTGTCCTGGCACTGTTTTTAATTCATTTGTTGGGGTGTAATTAGACATTTAATATGTAGACAACTGGCAAAGTAGAGATAAACCAGATCAGCAAGTGTGTCAGATTTTTTGTTCTTGTGACAAAATACCAGGCATAAATAACCTAAGGGAAGAAGGATTTATTTTGGCTCATGGTTTCAAAGGGTCAGTCCACAGTCTTTGGCTCCATTGATTCTGGGATCATGGTGAGGCTACTCCTCTCATGTTGGACAGGAAGCAGACAGAGAGAAGAAGGGACCAGGACCGTGTATAAATTTTAAAGGCACACCCTAGTGACCTGCTTCCTCCAGCTAAGACCCACCTCCTGAAGTTTCTACTGCTTCCCAAAATAGCACCACCAGCTGGAACCCAACTGTTCAACACACCAGCCTATGGAGACATTTCATATTCAAATCATAACAGCAAGTTTCCTTCTCTGTCTATTAAGAATAATCTTTAGGCTTCTTTTTCTATTGTCAAAGCTTGAAATGGCATAAACATGTATATTTTAAGCAATTTATTCCCAAAGACAATCTTAGGTCATTCCAAAAAAGGAGACCACATTTTCTGTATTTTGCAATAAAACAAGAAAAAAGAAGCAAACAAATTATAATTCAACAAGTAAATGAGCAAAAAAGATAAGCATCTCAGTTGGTCCTGTAAAAACATTTCCTCCAATTAAAAAATATTTTTGATAGTTAAAAAACAAACAGAATATGAGTAGACCCAAACATCCATAACAAACTAACTAGCATTTATTAGAAATATAATACAAAGTAACTTAGGTTTCATTGCTGTGAATTTGGGCATTATATCTAAATAATGAATTATAGCTGACATTGAACTTTTTTGACATGAAAAATGCTGATGATAAAATGAAAAAGTAGAATACAAAAATTCACATGCAAGATGTATTTGCCTTTATTAAAGAACAAGAATAGAACTGAAGGTATGGATTAAGTGATAGAGCACATAGCAATCTTGAAACCCTGAGTTCAAACCTTGATCCCACCAAATGAAAAATAACAAGAGTAGCAACATGGTGTTATATGCCTATAATCCCAGTACTCAGGAGGCTGAAGCAGTAAGACCACAATTCTAGGTCCCCAGGGTCACATAGGAGACCCTGTTTCAAAACACCAAAAAACAAAACAAACAAAAACAAGAAAGAACAAGAATAGACAGACAAACAAACAAACAAGAAAAAATTATTCTGCAAAGGCCAGCTCATGGCATACTAATATTTTAGTTACTCATGAATTATGAGATTTTCCCCCTGCTTTAAAAAACTTATGCTTTTTAATATATTCTGCAATATGTCCCTATTGTTTTTAAAATCTGGAAGATAAAGTTAAGAAAACAATTTTAAGAAGCAATTTTGCTTTTCTGCTGGGACTTCCAAAAATGCAAATTACTGCTAAAGAAGTCAAGAATTATCAAATTGCAGATGAAAAAAATTACTCCTGTCCCAAATGGCCAAGGCAAAATTCCAAACAAAAGTGGTTGGAAGAAGCACTCTAGTTTTTATTTTGATGTAGAATTGGAATGGAGGAAATAAAATGTCACTTTTTTAATGGAAAAAATATAAAGAATCTGGAGAATATTAGGTTATTTCATAGTAAACGTTCATCCATTTCTTTGGAGGAGTAAAGGAAGAGAATTTAGAAGTGGTTCCTTAGCTCATTGTGGAGAGTTCAATAAGTTACTCTGAGGCTGGAAAAGTGGTGGGTGAAGAGTGGGCTTGGGGTTTGCCAGAGGGCTTTGTGTTCAATATTAGGAGGTCCCCTTCTTCTTCAAATCATTTTTTATTGATAGCGCAATTTACATATTAGAGCAAACAGGTTACTCAGAGATATGTGATGCTTGTCTGTGGCATTTCTCTTTCTCTCTCTCCTGTTTATTTCCCTTGTCCTTTACTGAGATGGGATTTGTCCATTAAAACACTGTAAAAACACAAAATATATCACTATTTTAGATTCCTTTGTCTTCATACAATTTCTTGTTCATTGCCTTGTTCAGTTCCCTAGGTAAATCATGAATTACATTGAAATGATATTGTTTGTGCTTTTAAAGATATAAAAGTTGCAATGACGCAAATGTCATGTGTATCATGATGGAGAAGCTTTCTAACCACTGCTGAGGGCTCTGTCCCCCAAGACAGTTTCTTTCTTTTGTGTACTGTGTTTGGGGTGTGATTCCTAAAGCCTAGAAAACAAAACACAATTAGGAGATAGTCATTTAAAAGAAAACAGAACAAATATCCACATCTCTTGTGTGTATACTTGATAAATTAAAAAAGAAGATGACATGTTTCAATGGAGTTAAAGAGACATTGAGATCTTGCCTCTAAGTCAGATTGAGAGATGTCTACGTGGACTATTTTTTAGAGGGAAGAGATTACATGTAAATACGAATATTCAATATTGCTTCAAAACTCTCAGGGCATAAATCTTTTTTTTCAATGATATTGCATCCTCCTTTTTGATTTTCATTCATTCATTAAAAAATAAATGCAATAAAAATATTGTGCTAGAAGCACTTAAAATTAATGAAACTATAATTTCCCCCTTCCCCAAAGGAAAGTAAAGTTATAATCTTAGAAAATATGTTACACAATGTAAGTTCTTGGTTTAATGTCATTTTGTGCCATCTGCTTACACCTGCACTTTAATAAATGCAAAACAGTGTGTACTTCCTGGTGTGTCTCTGGGAATGTGCTTTTTATCTTTTCCTTATTTCATGTTGATTCAAAACCTCTTGTCTGGGCAGTTTGTGCCATTGTAAGTTGTGTATTTAACAGACATGCTTAAGAAGAATGTTTCTATTCTAATGCATAAGTCATTATTTAAATGAGAGTATTATAATAATTCTTGATAAGAATGTCCAGGACACCTTCTGGGTAGAGGCATTTTAGAGGATTCCTTCTCAGGGGAAAGGGAGAGAGGTGTAGTTTGGTGCCTTCCCATGTTCCTCTGTACAGATGGAACATGAAGGAGTAACCAGTAACCCTTGACTCAGAGATGACAAGTGTCATTTTCTTGGCCAGGGTAATTTCCATGGTTTTAGCACTGTCAGAGTTTGGCCTGGACATGACATCTTCATTCCTGGGAAAGCAATTGTGTCCCCTGATATCACCAATTTCTCTTTCAAAGAGCTAATGACTTGTTGAGCAGAGATGATTGGTAGAACGCAGTCATGAAGCAGTTTGAATTTTGTTTCTGTCTCTTCTTTTAAGTGCACTCTAGGTTTCATCTTTCCCACATCTGTATGAAAAAGCAGGTAAGTTCCATGACTTTTCTGGTCACTTGTGGGTGGTATAGTTTTCTGTGGTCCCTTCAAGTCACACAAAACTATCTCCATTTACTAATTTAACTGTCAGAAGCATGTGTTATGCAACTTTTGATCTTCTGGGAAGTTAAGGTTTTCTCCTGTCTGTCAGCCTGGGTCTGCTGCAAGAACCCTGAAGAACATTTACCACCCTCCTTCAACTCATCAACAGTTCTCTAGCTCCTCAAGGATTGGGGACTGGGAGGGAGAAGGGGTAAGAAAGGCAGCGAAGATAGCATTTCCTAGCTTCTCCTGTGGTGATCTAGCATCCTGACAGGTGTTCATAGGTGACAGCTTGACAGATGTTTACAGCTGACTTTTCTGGGGGCTTGTGTGAGTTTTCTTGCAAGATCATGAGCAGGGTCAGCTTTCTCTTTCTCTTTTACTATGATTAGTAAATGTGTTTTCCTTTACTAGCAGATGGTCCCTTATCACTTTGTGGCATGTCATGAATTTTATCCAGTGCCTGATACATGTGTGATAATCCACTGAAGTCAAAGAAACAGTACCTTAAACTGGGTTGGTTAATCAATCTAAGCAAAGATTTCCCACTGTGGAAGTATGAGTTAGAAGAAAGTACATGAGCACAATGGTAAAATAATATTGCTACTGACAGTAGACAGGGCAGAAATGGGACTGAAGTCATTTATTAGGGGCGAGCCAAACAAGAAAATAAAAAAGGAGGATATAAAGATAGAACTTATATTGCTAAAGGAAAGGGAATATGTATCTGTCAATCAGACCATTGAAATGCAAAAGAGGAAGTTATACCTGCATATTGCAGTTGTGGTTAGGCAGAAAATAATTTCACAGCAACATATGACCCAGTGGGAGTAAATAGTATGACACGCCTTTGCCGAAATGCTCCTAAAAATTTAGGTAGTCAATAAAACAGGGAAGAAATGGAAGCAATGTACATCTTTGTTCTTTGTAAGAGAAGCTTTCTATGCTTCTTTTAAAGGATGGAAGTATAAGTTATAAACAGAAACTAAATGGTTGAAATAAGGATTTAATTTAAAGGCACTAAGACCGTTAATAAGCTCATTAAGTATCGGCTGGCTATTAGGAGCCTATTTAATGAGATTTAACAACCACTAAAACCATCATGTCTATCTGTTAAGTTAAATATCAGTGATTTTGTTTGTTATGGCAAATACAGTTAAACTATTACAACACAGTAGGAAAGCTGCAAGTAATAATATTGAGTTATGTTTGCTGAGTGTACATAACAAATCAGCCACTATCTGAAGACTCCCTGAGCACAGACTCCTTAAGCACTCACAAAGCTATTGGGTCAGTGTTATTGAGTCCTCATTCATAGCTAGGGGAACTGATTCCTGGGCAGTGTAATTATCTTATCTAAGGTCATGCAGTGGGTTTGTGGTGTGAAGCACCACAGTCTGACTCCAGAGCCCATGTTGCTAACCAATGGGTGACCCAATGATACTTGTCATTAAAAAAAATCCAGCAGTTTTGGACAAATCTAGCAATGGTATTCATATCATTAAGAGGCTAGGTATCTGATACCAGTGCAGACCTCCGTGTGGTCTTGGCATGCTGGTGGAAGGAGTCAGATGGTCTTGTACAGAAAGTACCAAGAGAGAGTCGCCTGATATAGCACTGCTTTCACTTCTGCACAGAGTTTCAGCCAGATCAAGGACTAGAGACAGGACAGCAGGGCTCCTGAAGTTTTGACCCTTCATGTTCTTTCTTTGTCTTGGATTTTAAATTCTTTCATTACCTGTGGTCTTTCAGATCTACTCTCTCTTTGTTCGCTACCCAGAGCTCTCTTTCTGACTCTCCCGTATCACCTTGTTTTGTATCTTCCATTTTGCTGGTGGCCTGGGGTGGAGGTGGGCAGTGGTGCAGGGAAGACCTTTTCTTAAAGATTCACTAATTCCTGAGAGCACTAGGAAGTGTTTGCAGGAGCTTAAAAATGTGCAAAGACCACCTGAATGTTTGCAACTGTGCCATTGCATCTCGGTTAACATTGGGAGCAAACAGTTATGGTGGAAGCTTAAAATAAAAACAACCAACTCTGAAAAGGACTGTTGTGCTCACATAATTACTGTTTGTCAAAACCGCACTTAACAAATACAGGGTTTTATTCTCTGTAACAGTTAATAATTAATCCTCTAAGCTTATTGTCTATTGCTAATGAACACAGACACAAAGCTTATTATTCTAAATTCTTGTCCATCATGTCAATTTGTGTTTTCCTTATTTCTTTTTCATTTTCCCTAATGTTTCATGGTTGAAATTAATATTTCATACAGTTGCATAATGCTTGTCAGACCTTTTTTTTCCAGAAATTGTCTAGCAATGAAGGTTTTGAATAATCAAATATAGTCATCCATTTATTCTTCATTCGGCTTATATCCTTTTAGGATTATGCCCTTAGAACCATATCTTTTGTGCCACAATTCAGTGTCAATCACATTGGTACCTTTTACAACTAAACAACATTACTAACAACATATATGAGCTCTTATTAACCTTAACTCTGAACACATATTTTTAAGATAATAATTATGCACGCACACTAGACTATGTGGGAGTTGAAAGTCTGGGAAAGACATAGCGAGACCTTTATGTAAGATACTCAGCTAAACATATTCATCTGAAATAAAACATACAATTCTAGAAATAGTAGCATGGATGACACCAGCATGCTAAACTAGAGGGCATGTTTGACAGTGTCCTGTATCAGAGGCAGTGTAGTCACCCTTTGGAAACCCATTCCATGGCTTAATAAAAGTCGGAAGGAAGCTCTTTACATTTAATCCATATTTTCCTTAGTGGAACATAAGCCCGTTTCTTCTTGAACTCTCTGCCCAGGAGGTAAAAACATCTGATTAAAAGAACTCCTTCATTGACCTAAGGACTCATAAGTCAAGTTTATAGTTCTTTCTCTAACCTAAATAACTCTTAATAACTGTTGTTATCCATAGTTGTTGGTGTAGTTGTTTGCTTTTCCGATGAACAGGGTTGCACAGTGCACCACAAAATGCAATCTTTACACCCAGGGTGCACACATAAGTGGCCACCATACCAATATTTTCTATCACCCAGAATGTGCTCACTTAATTTATAAGATTTTTCTGCCCTGGCTTTTAATTTCCTCATTTTCAGAAAACCATAGCAGGTGAAGTTAGAGAACCAAAACAATGGTGGTGATGGAACAAATACAAGAAAATCAAAGAGGAATAGTTTCTTTTTTTAAGTGCACAATGCTTCACGCATGTTTTTAATAAGTCTGGTTGATTGCCAGCCCACGAGCACTTTCTTTAACTGTCTTGTCTAATGAGGTAGTTTATTTGCTACATGTGACAATTTAAATTTAAATCATTAAAATAAAAAAAAAAAACCCTCAGCTCTTCAGTCATAGTTCCTGTACTCAGTAGCTACATGAAACTAACTGTTACCCTATTGGACAGGGTGATTATTGGACAGGGTGGTTTTTGGACACTGGCAGTACTGGAGCAAGTTCTGATAGAGACAAACCTCTAGAGCAAAGCTGGTCTCCTTTCTGCTTATGGCACCCAGGAAGGAACTGCTCAATGATTAGTGATTCTATTCTTCAGGTTATTGTTGAGTGGGTGGTAAAAATTGATCAATGAGTGCAAAGTTGGTGGACAGGAACAAGCAGTTCTGGCATGCTATTGCACAGTAGGGTGACTGTAGATAATGGTAATGTACTGTACGTTTCAACAAGTTAGAACAAAGAAGATTCCATCCCTGTGCCTAGCACTTCCAAACTTTTGTTTCCTATCTCATTTTCTCAGGTTCATAAACCCATGTGACATAGGTTAGGTATTTATTTAAATTCTTTAAATTTTTTCTTTGCAAAGATCTTCTTCAGATCCTCAGATGCTGGTAGAGCTGTTTACATCTGGCCAGGACGTCTGCCATTGCCTCTGGGACTTGGTGGGGTGAAAAGATGAAGTGGCTGAGGTCGGAGCTTGTGTATTACATTGTCACCTGTCCCTGCTTCTTACATGTTCTGTGAGAATAAGGTGGCCCTTCCCACTCAGGTCAAGACCTTGAGCACCAGCCAGATGCCCAGCAGCTCGTTTGACCTCATTAAAATTGAGCGATCGTGTTAATGTTTGGGACTGAGGCCAAATCTCTTAGAGCTGTTTAAAATTTCTGAGGATATTATCATATGAGATTTGCTTTGTGATCTTTTTTTCTAGTAGATCAGTCTGAATGGAAATAGACCAAGAGGGAATTAGATCTGTAAATTAGGATTAAAAGTAAAATGTGCTACAAAAATATAGTCAACACATGGCTATTACCTTACTTTTTATTTTTAACTCTAAAATTATTTCATAATGTAAAAATCTAGACAATGTAATATTCAAAATTTTATATTTAAATGAAAACTTGTGACATGCAAAACTATGGAATTATTTGTCAAAGAAGCAGATCATTATAGGTGGTGTTTATTTTAAGAAATAGGAATTGGGGTCCTGACAACTTCACCTGATGCTATGCTAACTTAGTCATGACCTCTGTTTCCAGGCCTATCCTGTTGAAGGTCAAAGAGTGAATTTAAATGATGGAGTAAAGCACAGGGGAACAGTGCAATTCCTAGCAGCTTTGTCACGATCATGGGGACTGGTAACTGATCAGATTTTCTGAAAGCTGCAGATTTCTTGAACATAAATCAAGCCTGCACCTATGAAGGATAACACATTTACTCCCAGCTTAATTATTTGCCAAAGGACATGCTTCCACTATTGCTTGAGCTCCAGTGAACTTCCCTGCACAGTGGTTCTGTCAAGTTGGTGCAAATACCTCCACTAATTGGTGTCCTGCCCTGTTGTCCTCACACTGAGTTCAGCATGAAGCCAGCCTTTCTCAAAGAACAGACTTAGTGTGATGAAAGGCTGGTATGACTGCAAAGCACAGATGTGTGGCCCGAGAGTGTTTGTTCAGTCAACACGGACACTTTTCAAACACAAGTATACGGGTGGCCAAATTTGATTTTTATTTTTAACTTTCATGGACATGATATTTACAGAAATTGTACTCATGGAGATAACATTAGCCATATTGACTCTGGTATTAATCACTCTTTGCTAAAACTACCATCAGCTACAGAGGTGGCTAGAAGACTAAGGATGAATTCCCACTCTTCCTCACCTACTGACTTCTTATGCTTGCACTGGGGTCCTTTTGGGCCCCATGTCGGCCATATCCTCTTGTAGCTGTTCTTCAGTCTCGTCTCCAAATTATGATTTGGGACTGACTAGAGGTTGGCTATTCTTTTTTCCATACCTCGAAGTCTAAGATTATATGACATAGTTGGATTGCAGGATGGAAGTAAGGATGCAAGAGTTAAATTGTACAATTTGTGACTTTGATTATTGGAGAGCCTATAATCATGATTTGATTTTTTAAAATTGTTCTTCTTTATGAAGATTGAAAGTGTAGATTGAAGAATAGCAGCTTTCACTTCACCTTAACAAAACTGTTAACATCTAACATTTGCACAAAACATCTGACCTTTTTCTAGACATATTATAATTTGCCAAGCAAATTTATCTACAGGGTATGAAGTGAACTTTACAACCATCCAGTGTAGTGGATGAATAGAGCAGTTATTGTTGTCTAAGTCTCAAAAAGGTCAAATGTAGGAGACCGAGTTGTCAGTGGTTGAGCTGGCGTGAGTCCATCCCTTTGTTCCTAGCACAATGTTGGCCCCATGGCATGACCCCACCTCTTGCTTTACTTACTTACATCTAACAACCCTTCTAATACTATTTTCAGGTTAAAAAATGTATGCCCCTGCAATATCTAAGATGTACATTTTCTTTCAGCCTCCTGGAACCATGTTTGGTTGAGTTTTCAATGTATTAGACTTCTACTTACCATATTTCTACAAAATGAGACTGTAAAACTATTGCAGAAATTTTCTTTATACTTGATTGTAAAAGAGTGTGAAACATTTGAACTTCTTAGAGATAGTGCTACCTCTATCTTACAGGTCTATGGTTACATTGGAAGAGAATCTAAGAGAGGAATATGTATGAGAGTGGTTGATAGAGTGGATGGGCATTAAATTGCCTGATAAAACCTTGTTCCTTCTTAAATGTGGAGGAAAATTAATTCCTTCAGTCATAATTATGGGAAAGTAGATTAAAATTAGCCTTCCAGACCCTAAGGGGGCACATAGATTAGTTTTTTTAATTCATGAAAAATGTAGTAACCAAACATTGGACAATCTTGGAAATTTTGTTTGTAATATGACTATTATTCCTAGGCAGAAAAGAGGAAGAGTCAAATGTGGACACCCTATTGTGGCTGATTGAGAAATATAGACCTTGAGTTTTGACAATTGTGTAACTTCTCAGGAAGCTTTTCTGTAGCTATGATGGTAAATCACAACTGATGCCTCAAAAACACTAGTTCCCAAATTCAAAGAACAATTATTTCAGGGCTTTCATGTTGAGACATGTTTTTGGTTTTCTAACAATTATCTTTCTGTGTAGCTAAGAAAACCTCTAAGCAAGAGGCAAATGTTAATATGAGTTTTATCAGGATCTAGCAAATCAGGCTATGTAATTTTTGGTGTCTTGAAACTCTAGGGTAGACATTTTTTCTAGGTTTAGATTCTTTATATTAATGTGAGTACTGTTTAAAATTGGACACCTTGATAAAAAAATACTTTCTGTTTTCTACCTTTCTTTTCCCCCCAGAAAGACATCTTCTTCAGGTAACCCACTCTGGCTAGTTTGAACAGCAGTAATCTAAGAATGACATTCTCCACATTGATTCATTTTCTTGACTGAGTGTCCTCAGAAGTTTGGCCAAGTCCTCTTTATCTTGGGATACAGAAAAAAAGACTTTTATTCTTGTTTTGAAAATCTTGCTGATTTGCTGAACAAACCTCCAAGCTGATCTTTTTCTTTTGTAAGTTACATAAGACATGCTGTGTGAACTAACATCTTGTCACTCATTGTCCTAAAGCAAGAGCCAAACTGGTGAGGGGCCTCCTACTGCTGAATATCAAGCCTGTGCCAAAAAGGCAACAGCTACATGCTGTTCTGTTGTGCCCCTGAGTGATCAAACAGTCCTGAGAGCAAACAGGAACTTCAACAGTAGGAATCAAAGGACTTCATGAGCCGGCAGAGTGGAGAGAAGCGAGGGAGGGGTTTTCTTAAGGTGAGGTGACACTATGCAAATAAAGGCACCCTTACTTTGCTTTTTTGTTCAGCAACTTTAACACTATTAGAGCACACAGCTTCCGGATGATGCAAATTCACTCAATGGATGGAAAAACAGCACCTGCTAGAATGATTCTGTTTCCCATTTGGTGTCTGTGAGTCTGTATTTAGGTTTATACTTATATTCTTAGGTTGTTCTGAAAGGAATTTAAGGTATGTTAGTCTATTTCATACATGTGTGGGCACACCCATACAGATTTTCCGGTAAGGCCTTCCAGTTTACCTTATAGATAGAACCCGATGGAATATGTTAAAGAAACCTGTCTGAAAAACAGAGTTCATCAGAAACAATTGTTCTACTGTCTCTTAATCCTTTCAGAAAGTTGTTTCTGCTGGCTAAAATGAAATCTTAATATTGCACAGTATTGAGAGGAAATGTCTTGGCAGAATTATCTTTTACAAGATTGAAAATTAAGTTAAAAAGAAAGAATTTTTAAACTATGACCATACAGTTCTTGAGACCATTTGAAGCTGTAGAAACAATGTTTCCTCAACTGCATTCTACTTCAGAATCTTCAGAGTAGCCCTAGGCTCCAAAACACTAAAGTGGACTGACAGGCAGAGGGCATGGTTTGAGTTTTCAGTCAGTAGTATTCAGACAGTTCCCATCAGTTATCCGTTATCCTGCTTGCTGACTTCTGGTTACTTGGATATTTCTTACAGATTGACACTGTACCACCATTGGTTATAGGCCTCAAAATATTGGAACTGTATGGATTTGGTGTAAGGAATGTGTTCATAGTTAGAAGATGGGGGGGCGGGTACTGATTCATAAAATATAGATAATTTCTGGTTTTGAGCATGTCTAAGTCAGTTTGGGCTGCTAGAGCAAAGTGGCATGGCTTGTGTCATTTATAACAGAAATGTATTTCTCACAGTGCTGGAGGCTGGAAGTTGGAGGTCAGAGAACCAGCCTAGTCTCGTTTTGAAGATGACCTCTTTCATTTTGCAGACTGCCGACATTTTTCTGTCTGTCATCACACTGCAGAAAAGACTGGACAAGTTTAATAGTTTTTTTTTTTTTTAGGAGATCCTGTTTATGAGGGCTCCACCCTTCATATCATATCATCACGCTGGGGAACAAGGACACAAATGTTCAGTGTCTCTTCTGTTGTTATTTTTGGAGATTTCTCAGTTGATTTTTGTTTTAGGTAATATTTCTTGGGACCCCAAACCTCTAGCACATGTCCTGTCTCTTTTTCCTTCTATGCTTCTGCTGTTCATTTTCATTTTTGTTATAATTACTAATGCATAGTGATTGTACATATTAATCTGACTCTCCATGACTCCCACACAGGCATACATTGTGGTTTGGTTGTATCTACCTCCCTATTATCATCTTTTCACCCTCCTCTCTTCTCCACTCTCCCCAGTTCCCTTACCCTTCTCTCGTAATCCGGTTTCTCCTCTCAGGTCATCTTTTTTTTTTTTTTCTTAATTCTGTTTTCCATAAATAAAAACATGTACTACTTGTCCTTCTGCATCTGACTTATTTCGTTTAATGTGTGACCTTTAGCTCCATCCATTGTCTTTTTATCCTTCATTTTAATTTTTTAAAACCCAAAGGGCATTGCTCATCTTGGTTTCCTTTCTTTCTTTTCATTCTATGCTCCTGTAGAATCACATGGATACTTTTTCACAGTTTACTTTTCATCTCTCTCCCACCAAAATGCAAAGTACAAAATGCAGTTACAGAGACTGACTGGTTGTCTTTGTTTTTTCAGAACCTATCAGCAAACCTGGTATATAGTGGTACTCAGTAAAGGTCACATAATGGAATAAGTGAGTTATGAGAAGATCTAAGATCAGTTTTTAATCCATCAATATTGAATTATCAGAGTGAAGTCCTGTGGTGTTTTCTTCTTCAGAAGTACACAGCACAACTATGAATATGCAAGTCCAGGGGTTTTGTTCTAAAAGTTATTTGACACTCCTTAAATGCCCTGTGTTTGAGAGCTGGCTCCTGAGTTTCTTCCCTGGCATAACTATTTTGGCTAGTGTATACAGTAAGAATAAAGATGAGGGAGATCAGATGTATACACCTTGGTAATAAGTTTGTATTTGAGGCTTGCAGTAGAATGTATGGGGTGAGAGGCATAAAGTCTGATAGATATTTCCTAGCCCTGGCTGAAGCCTGCACTAATAAAGTGACTCAGTGGAAGTCAGTGATTTTGCAATGAGGGGCAGAGTGGCTTGATTGACTTGGCATGCAGCAGATCAGCCTTAAATCAAAGGGTGGCCCTTACCCTTGTCACCTATAGACACTGGTGCCTGCCATTGGTTGCCTGCTTTCTTCCTACCTTACACATGATTGACACCTATTATCGTCCAATGGAGTATCTTTTCATGCATATTCATCATAGCCTCCTACAGGAGCTGTGAGCTCCTCTGGGATGGTGTAACAATAAAGATACCCTTCCTTGTAATGCTGTAAGTCTGTTACACAGTGCCTAGGTCATAGTTAATACTCACAGAGAGGTTAGTGACTGATCTTTTTGATACTGTCAGCAAAAGTAACTTCCAACATGTAAAAAATGAATAGTTACAAATCCTCATTTGTTCTAGAAAGGGTAATGGAACTCCTCAACTATTTGTTGTTTTCATTGTCTACCCTTTAACTTCCCCATTATGCTAACATAAAGCAGATTTTTCTTCTAACTTAAAGGTTGTTGTGTCTGGAGCTAAAATACTTGAAATCCTGGAACGTATTAGTAACTCTGGGTTCAGTGTCAAAGACTAATGTGCCACTGCTGAGTTCAGGAAGAAAAAGAATGCTTTAGCTTCAAACACTGTCTGTTAAACTGAGAGACAGGTGTATCGTGTTTACAAGGGATATGACATTATAAACAGCCAAAACAACCCATCCAGATGTGCAGTGATCTGTATCCATGAACCCATAGAACCCTGTCACAAGTTTTATGGGTAATTTTTGTTTGTGAGTATTTAGACACCTTAGCAGCCAACTGGAGTAGGGCCAATGTCAGTAACAACACACAGATGAAAAACCATTATCTAATCAACTCCCATCAAACCACTGAGTGGTAAAACTGAGCTTCCTTGAAACACTTATTACAGATAACATTTTAGTTGTTAAATTTATGAAGTGTAAAGTTATATAACTTCTTTTTTTTTGAAAAAGTCAAGACTGCTTTTTCATATACACATCCACCCACAAACACAATTCAGTAGTGGAGACACTAATAAGGTCGTTGACAAAAATAAATTGCATAAATTGTATTTAGCAATTTTCAACATTCACTGAGAAAGTCCACGCAGGGGGCACAGCCTTGCCAATTATGAAAAATGTTATCCTGAATAATTAGCAGAGTATGTTGACAAAAACGTCACCATGAGTGGAGGCTTTATCTACTGACATACAAGAGCCACCTTTTGAACCCAAAGTTTTGCTAATTTAACGTGTTTTCCTCTTACTAGAAATCCTTACTATAAATTTGGTAAAGGTAGCACTTGTCTTAGTGAACATTATTGCTGTTCTGAATAATGGTGTAAACCATGATGGTGTTTACCACTGGCAATAGTACTTGCTCAGTTATTTGGGTGGTAGACTGGCTACTCTCTTCCCCTGTGGTTCAGACATTAGGGACTTGTCCTCTGCTGAGGGATGAGGAAATTCCCACACTGACTTGAATTCTGTAGTAGACAAGTCTTGAAAACACCTTGATTGGAGATCTCTGTCCCCACTAGGATACATTTGAATTTCCTGGGTTCTCCCTCACTGGATTCAAGGTGTGAGCAACCCTACCCCAACATACAGACAGTGCAGCTTACCTCAGTAGTAGCTGTTCTGCTAACCTGCAGTTAGTTGGGCTACTTTTTTTGTTTGTTTTTGTTTATTTATTTATTTATTTGTTCATTTATTCACATGTGCATACATTGTTTGGGTCATTTCTCCACCCTGCTTCCCTCTCCCACCCTTCCCCTCCTCCTCCCCTCAGTTCCAGGCAGTTCCCGTTCTGCCCTTATCACTGATTTTGTTGAAGAAAAGACACAAGCATAATAAGGAAGACAAAGCGTTTTTGCTAGTTGAGCTAAGGATAGCTATACAGAGAGGTTCCTACTACTGCTCTCATGTACTCATGTGTTACGACGCAGGTTGATTCAACTCTAACTGATGTTTACATTGGTTCCTGATCCCCTGCTCATGATAACCTCCGTTGCTTTAAGGTTTCTGTATTAGTTCCTCTGGAGTGGGGACATCAAACGCTTTCATGTTTTGGGTTTTCTACCTATTCCTATATTTCCCATATGTGCTTTCCCCTTGTCATGTGATCCAAGTCCAACCACATTGCTGCATTTGCCCTAGATCTAAAGTCTGCATATGACTGGGAGAACATACGATTTTTGGTCTTCTGAGCCTGGCTGACCTTGCTCAGAATGATGTTCTCCAGTTCCATCCATTTACCAGCAAATGATAACATTTTGTTCTTCTTCATGGCTACATAAAATTCCATTGTGTATAAATACCACATTTTCTTGATCCATTCATCAGTAGTGGGGCATCTTGGTTGTTTCCATAACTTGGCTATTGTGAATAGTGCTGCAATAAGCATAGGTGTACAGGTGACTTTGGAGTAACCTGTGTCACATTGCCTTGGGTATATCCCCAGGAGTGGGATTGCTGGATCATATGGCAGGTCTATGTTTAGATTTTTAAGAAGTCTCCAAATTTTTTTCCAGAGTGGTTGCACCAGCTTGCATTCCCACCAGCAGTGGGCTAGGGTTCCTTTTTTCCCACATCCTCGCCAACACCTGTTGTTGATGGTGTTGCTAATGATGGCTATTCTAACAGGGGTGAGGTGGAATCTTAGTGTGGTTTTAATTTGTATTTCCTTTATGGCCAGAGATGGTGAGCATTTTTTCATGTGTTTTTTAGCCATTTGAATTTCTTCTTTTGAAAAAGTTCTGTTTAGTTCAGTTGCCCATTTCTTTATTGGTTCATTGATTTTAGGAGTTTAGTTTCTTAAGTTCCTTATATATTCTGGTTATCAGTCCCTTGTCTGATGTATAACTGGCAAATATTTTCTCCCATTCTATGGGTGGTCTCTTCAGCTTAGAGACCATTTCTTTTGTTGTGCAGAAACTTTTTAATTTTATGAAGTCCTATTTGTCCATCCTTTCTCTTAGTTGCTGGGCTGCTGGGGTTCTATTGAGGAAGTCTTTGCCTATACCTATTAGTTCCAGAGTGTTTCCTGCTCTTTCCTGTAGTAACTTCAGAGTTTCAGGTCTGATATTTAGGTCCTTGATCCATTTTGAGTTGATACTAGTACAGGGTGTTAGACATGGATCTAGTTTCAGTTTCTTGCAGACAGGTCACCACTTCACTTGGGCTACTTTTGGATGCACACCCAGGAGAAATTCCTGAATACGGAGTGTGATGGGTTATTGACTACGTCTTATGGAGAGTTTCATTACTTTAGTGTCACAGGATCAATTTTTAACTTAGTTTCAGAATCAAGATTTTTGAGATACACAACATTAATTTCTCTTTTCATCATTTCTATGAGAGAAGTCTCTCAAATATCATAAGCAGCTACCTATCACAATCCCTGAAAACTTCCTAAACCAGAAGGCTTCTTTTTTCTCTTTGAAGCATTTGGCCTTGACTATGGAGCTAACTTTACCACATCTACTTGGGGCATCTCTGCTGTTTGTCTCTCTACTAGAGTGTCTTCATTCCTTTATTTCTTTAAGTGAGGAAGCTTTCTAAATCGTGTCATTACTCTCTGCTTTCTAAGAGTTCACTAATAATCTCATCCTCTTTCCTGGCTCCAATTATGATTTAAGTTAAATGCTCTCAAGTCATTGCCTCCTTCCTGTTACTAGAGCACAATCCCCATATCCTTCTGTGTTTTGTATGTTTTGTTCTTCACTCGACTTCCTGAAAACAAACTGAGTATCTCTCCTTCAAATTGTCTTCTCACTTCCTCGTTCCTGTTAACTGTGGTATCATCTCGCTCACTTAGTAAAATCTCAAACTTCATCTTGACCCTTCCTTTGCCTCCACAGCCAATGATTCATCCAATTCTGTCATTTCTTTCTTCTTTATGTGCTTTCCTTTCTCCTTGTTAACTCTCAGCTCATGTTCCTAATACCTCCAACACAGAAAATTAGCATGATGTTTTAATTGGCATCCAAGTCTCTTTTTAAATAACATTTCATTTTGTAAAATGTCTTCAAATTTATTTTGTGAAAGTAATTTTTTTACTATAACTTCACTGTTACAAGAGTTGTGTGTTTGTCCAGTAAATATTTATTGAGTAGAATTACCATAGGGCCCTGCAGTGTCCCTGCTGGTATATTTCCAAAGGCAGCATCTCATAGAGATAGCTGTGTTTCCATGATCATCACTCCTTTGTTCATAATAGCCAAGATATGGAAAGAACAGAAGTGCCCCCTGAAAAAAGTGGATAAAGATACTGTCACACACACACATGCACACATACAAACACACACACACATATACACATATACCACACAAACACAGACACACACACACGTACACGCACATAAATAACCTATGCAGGGTGATGAGTATGTTAATTTACTTACTGGAGTAATCATTTCATCATATGTATGGATATCAAAACATGTTATGTATTCTAAATATATAATAAAATATTGAGTTTGGACTATGTACTTAGGGCTGTGATAAATCCTGAAGTCCATATGTGAGATAGGGTCTTGTCCTTAAGGAATTCCTAAACAGGTGACTTCTAACTACAGTATGGGGTGTTTCCTATACTATTAGAAGTAGTTCTCTATCCTTAAGCTAGCTGCTTAGGATTCTGTCCCTCCCTAAACTATATAATTTCTTCAAATTTCTAAAACCCAGATGAAAAAGCAAGTACATTATGATGATTTTCTTTGTCTCGTCTGATCATATTTCTTTCATTTGAAATCCTATGTAATTTATTTTGAAATTAATCACTTTCTCATTTGTCATCTTTACTATTGCTAATTTTAAATGCAATTTAATGTTTAATATTCTGTCTGGGATTCTCATTTGGTTTCTTCATGTTCTGAGGTTAAAGACTGGCCCTTAAAATTTTTTAAAGTCTCTCCAGGCCCTTACAATGTACTTATTTGGTGTTCAAGCACAAACATTACAAATAATAAGTAATATGAGGAAAAATCTACTTGGGAAATAATATATTTTATCTACCCTGACTTAAACCCAATACTGACATAAATAGTTTGAATACACTCAATTTTCATACAAATTTATCTTTGTGCTTGCATTTTCAACTTTCTATCTCACTGCAAACCTATACTTGCAGTTTTTAAATCTCAAGCACCTTTAACAGTTCCCAGAAGAACTGTTGTTAAAAATGAAATCTAGTGTGGTCTCCTGAGATATGAAATACATCCTTCAAAATAATTCCACTTCAATACATTTTCCAGCTCAGGAGATTTTGATTTTTTTTTGTCATTTTGGTCTCAAGGCAAACTTTGAGTGTTAATGTGAAAAAATAAAATATAATGCTAATTATATGGGGACTGAAATTTCTATTAGTTAATATTCTGTATTTATGTTGACTAATGAGCTAATTTGAGATTTTAATGGAATAAAGTGTTAAAAGTTAATGTGGGAGTTGCATACTTTCCTATTGCTGCTGTAACAAATTGCCACAGAATTAGGGGCTTCAGAGAGGACAAATTTTTGTCCTCTTACAGTTCTGTGGGTCACAGCTCATTATGGCCTGAGCTGTGATCAAGGAATCTGAAAGTTCGTTCCTTTCTAAGAAAGGGAAGAAGGTGTTCTCTTGCTTTTCTAGCTTTGAGACCACCCCTTCCTTGGACTCTTTCTTTCATTTTCAACCAGGAACGTTGGAGCCACGTCTTTCTCATGCTGTCTTCTTTCTGGGTCAGTTTTCTATAATCAAAAGAGAGCTTTTGACTACAGCAAAGAACTTGTCAATTTTAAGGACCCCAAGCTTGTATTAGGCCAACTCAGATAATGCAAGATATCATGCCCATTTCAAACTCTGTCACTTAATCACAGGGATTAGGATGTGGACATCTTCTATTTCATTAGTGTATATTAATTAATTGTACAAAATCAAGGGTTTCACTGTGACATTTTCACACGTGCTTATAATGTACTATGATCTTACTCACCTCAATTGCCCTCTCTTGTCACCACTACCCTTCCTCTTCACTAATAGTCCTCTACTTTCATATCTCTTTTCTCCTAGATTCCACATACGAGAGAAAATATGTGACATTTGTCTCATTAAGTCTGCCCTATTTTCTTACCATGGTGATTACCAGTCCCATCTGTTTTCCTGCAAATGACACAAATGACAGAACTTTATTCTTCTTTGTCCTTTTTTTTGGTTGTACTGGGGTGTGAACTCAGGGCCTTGTTCTTGCTAAGCAAATTCTCTGCCACTTGAGCCATGCCTCCATCTTGATTCATTCTTCTTTATGACTGTATAATACTTCATTTATATATATATGCACACACGCATCTATCTATCTATCTATTACATTTTCTTTATACATTCATCTGTTGATGTACACCTAGGCTGATTCCATGACTTAGATATTGTAAATAGTTTTATGATAAACTTGTATTTACAGGTATCTCTTTTCTATGCTTACTTGATTATTCAGATATATATGCAGGGGTGGTATATCAGGATCATGCAGTAGTTCTATTTTTAGAGCCTATAGCTGCATGGTTTCTTTCTGAGTCCTTTCTTCCATTGGTCTAACTTGTCTGTTTTTGTGCTGGTGCCTTGCTATCTTGTTGCCATGGGAGTGTCATAATGCCTGCAACATTGTTCTTTTTGCTCAGCATTATATTGGCTATTTGGGGTTTTAGAAGATTTTTTTTTCTATTTACATGAAGAATGTCATTGAGATTTTGATGGGGATTGCATTGAATCAGTAGATTGCATTTAGTTATCTAACCATTTTTGGAATATTTATTCTCTGATCTATGAACACAGGATTACTTTCCAACTCCTAGTGTTTCTTTAATTGCTTTTTTACAGTGCTTTATAGTTTTCATTGTACAGGAGTTTCAACTCATTGGTTAGATTTATTCCTAAGGACTTTTTGAAGCTATTATGATTCAGATTGTTTTCCTGATTTCTTTTCAACCTGCTTGTTATCAATGTCTAGAAAAGCTAAGGGTTTCTCTTCCTTCCTTCCTTTCTTCCTTCCTTTCTTTCTCTCTCTCTCTCTTTTTTCTTTCTTTCTTTAGCAATGGGGTTTGAACTAAGGGCCTTGAATATGGTAGGGAGGCATTCTCTACCACTTGAGCTACACTTCCAGACCCCAAAAAGCTACTGATTTCTGTATGTTGATTTGTTGGTGGTGTTTATCGGATCTAAGAGTATTTTGGTAGAGACTTGAGAATTTTCATTATAGGCTCATATTATCTGCAAGTAGGGAAAATTTGACTTATTCCTTTCTTATCTGTATCCCTTTTATTTCTTTCTTCTGCCTTATTCTTTCTGGCTAATCTTTAGAGACACATACTAAATAAGAGTGGTGAATGAACACCCTGTTTCATTTCATTCCTAATTTTAGAGGAAATGCTTTCAATTTTTCCCTATTCAGCATAATGTTGGCTATAGGTTTGTTGTATATAGCTTTTATGATGTTGATATATGATCCTTTGATTCCTAATTTCTTCAGGGCTTTTATTCTGAAGGGATGTTGAATTTGTCAAAGGACTTTTCTGCATATATTGAGATGATCATGTGATTTTTGTTCTTTATTCTGTTTATGTATTACATTTAGTGATTTGCATATGCTGAACCAACTTTGTGTCCCAGGAATGAAACCAATTGTTCATAGTGTTATGGTCTTTTAAATGTGTTACTGAATGTAGTTTACAAGAATTTTCTTAAGGATTTTGTATCTATCTTCATCATGGAAATTAGTTGATAGTTCATTTCATCTAGAAATTTATCCATTTCTTCTAGATTTTTCCAATTTTTTTGAATATAGTGTTTCAAAATATTGCTTAGTGATCCTCGGAACTTCAATGTTGTCTTTTTTAGTATCCACATTTTTCACCTCTAATTTTATTCATTTGTGTCATCTCCCTCTCTTGGTTAGTTTGTCTAAAGTACTGTTAATTCTGCTTATGCTTCCAAAGAACCAGCTCTTTGTTTCATTGATTCATTCAGTCTCTATTTCATTAGTTTCAGCTCTGATCTTTATTTTCATTTCCATGTCCTACTTCTTGGATTGGGTTGCTCTTATTTTTCTAGGACTTTGTATCATTCAGTTATTTATTTGAGATCTCTCTGATTTTTTTTATATAAGGCATTTATAGCTTAACACTTCTTTAGAATTGCCTTTGCTGCAACCCAAAAGTTCTTGTAAATTGTACTTTCATTTTCATTATCCTCTAGCAATTTTAAAATTTTCCCTCTGATTACCTTAATGACCCTCTGATCATTGAGAAGTGTTTTACTTAGTCTCTGTGCTTATACAGTTTTTATAGTTATCTTGACATTGATTTATAGTTTTACTTCATTGTGATATGATTAAACACATTATTTTTTATGTAATTTTGAGGACTTGCTTTATGACCTAAAATGTGATCTGTTTTGGAGAATGTGTCATGAGATCACAGAATCTGTTTGAAAGAATGTATGTTCTGCCACTATTGGTTGGAATATTCTGTAGATGTCTGTTAAGTCAATTTGATCTATGGTGCAGTTTAATGCTGAGGTTTCCTTATTTTTTTTTTTGTGTGTGTGGATGATTTATCTATTGATGAGAATAGTCACCCACTGTTAATATATCTGGTCCTCTCTGTACCTTTATGTCCACACATGTTTATTTTATGAAATTAGTGCACCTATATTTAGTGCATGTCTATTTGTAATTGTTATATCTTCTTGAAGGATTGCTCTCTTTATTAGTATGCAGTGACCTTGTTTATCTCTTCAGACAATTTTCACTTGAAATCTGCTTTGTTGGATATGAATATGGCAACTCCAGCTTGCTTTTTTGTTCCAATTGCTTATACTATTGTTTTTCCATCTTTTCACTTTTATGCTATGTATGTCTTTGCCAGTGGGATGAGTTTCTCACAGAAAGCAAATAGTTGGATCTTTTTTAAAAAATCCAATCTTTTAGTCAGAGTTAAGACAATTTACTTTTAGGGCTATTATTGAAAAGTGTGTACTACTTTCTGTTGTTTTTTGTTTCTTTATTCTCCCTCTGGTTGTTTCAAATACTCTTTTTTTTTTTCTTTCTCCATTCATTTTAGAGATTTTCTGGCTTGGTGAGTTAATAATGTTTAAGTCTTTCCTAATTTTCATTTAATTATCTGTTTTTCCAGTTGAATTTATTCTTTCCCAAGCTCTTGCTATTGTGTATATTTTTCTCCTTTCAAGTGTATTTTTCTGCAATGCTGGCTTAATGGTCATTAATTGCTATAGTTCCTACAAGTTCTTTATTTCTCCTATTTTAAGTGATACCTTTGCTGGTTATTAGCTGGCAATTATTTTCTTTCATAGCTTGAAATCTATCATTCCATATCTATTGGCCTTTAGGCTTTATGCTGACAAGTGTGTCAGTATTCTAATGATTTTGCCTTTGTAACTTGTTACTTGTGGTTTTTAATATGTCTTTTTTTTCTGCACTCTTGGCATTTTAACTATAACAAGATATGGAGATGTTCTTTTCTAGTCATGTGTATTGGGATTCTAAGTGTCTTCTATACCTGGATGCCTGGATGTCCACATTTCCCCTAGGTTTGGGGAATTTTCTGCTATTATTTCACTAAATAGGTTTTTTGTGCCTTTACTCTGTATTTTGTTTCCCTCTTCTGTACCAAATATTTGTAAGTTTGGGTTCTTACTTGCATACCAGAGATCTTAATTGTTGTGTTCATAATTCCTTATGTTTTTCTCTGTTACTATTTGAATATAATAATTCATCAACCTTGTCTTCAAACTGTTATTCTTTTTTTCCCCACTTAATCGAGTCAAGTGGTAATGCTTTCCACTGAGTTTGAAATTTGATTTATTGAGCTTTTCCTTTTTAAAATTTCCATTTTTGTTTTGTTATAATCTCTCTTTGATGAATTTCTTGACCAAATCCTTTATTTTCTTCCTCACTTCATTGAGCTGTTTACTTGTATTATTGTAAGTCATTGATCTTAAAAATTAGACTTTTGAATTCTTTGTCTGGCATTTTACCTAACTTTATATCTTTGGATTCAGTTGTTGAAGAATTATGAACTTTTGTTAGGGTCACGTTACCTTTCTTTTTCATATTTCTTGTGTTTCTAGGTTGTACTTTTTGCATCTTTTGGGATGAATATCTTTTCCAGTTTTTGAGGTTTTTTGAGGCAGGGTCTGGTTAAATACCCCTTACTGGCCTCAAATTCATGATCCTCCTGTTTCTGCCTCCTGAGTGCTAGGATTATAGGTATGCACCACTATACACAGCTTTCTCTACTTTTGTATGAGGGTCTTAGTGAGCAACCTTCTCTTTTGACTCAATCTGATTTAAGGGTAAGGAAACAAACTGCAGCAACAATATCACCACATAAAAATCCACATATGCGAATATAATAGAAAGCAATTATAAACATCCACTGTACCCCCAATATCAATGGAAAAGAAAGGGGCAAAAATAATGCATGTTAGACTGAAAAATAAAAATCAATAAAGGTAAAAGTTATATAACAAATAATATGAATGGAAAAGGAAAGAAGATGCAAGATAGGAAAGGAAAGCAAAGAATCTGAGATATAGGTGTGAGAAAAATAAAAAAAATAGTGAAGGAAACACAATGATACAAATCCAAAACAAAACAATCAAAGAAAGATGGGCAAAAAAGAGGCTCCTTCCAAAGCCTCTGAATCTAGAGTTCTCTATTTATGGAGGTGGGCACTGTGTCTTGTCCCTTTTAAGATATAGTTAACAGGCCAAACCAGATCTAGGAATATGGACGCAGCCTTCCACTGCTGACTGGTACAAGCTAAGACAATGCCCACTAAAGGGCTGCATCCATGCTGGTGAGATCTGTGTGGGGACTCTGGATGGTGTGATATCTGTAAGCTGCCCTCACTGACCTAGCCTATGAATGGGTGCCCCTTTGCACCCGAGACATTCAGTTAGTGTGTTCATGGGTGTGGCAAATGCTCAAGCAATGGTGGTATCTGAGCCTCTGAGTATGGAGAAGGTGACTAAACCAAAGCAATCTGTGTTGGGATGGGGGTGAAGTGAGCCATCGACACTGAGTTCTCCTCTAGCCCCTGCCACTCCAGTCTCCATTCCAGACCCTGAAGGAATCCACAGATTGCTGGTCTCACTCCCTCTCTCAGAGGTTGGACTGCCCCTTTAAAATGAAGAACTTTCCACTTCTCTCCTTATGCACACCACTCTTCTCACCATATGGACTTAATGTCTGTGAATTGTGTCTAAGTCATAGTCAGTTTCCTGATTTCAGAGTGATCACCTAGTGATCCAGTGAAGAGAAGAAGGCTTTTGGGACTGGAGATATAAAAGTACCAGAGATTCTGATGCCCTGGCAATAAAGTTAGAAGATGGGACCCTCCCTGTTATACCACCTGTGATGAAGCTAGAAAGTGCAGTAGACCCCTTCTCCAGTGCCAGCTTGTTGTGCAGATTGCAGGTCTACTGTCTCAGACTATATTTTTGCAAAGTCCTAGATTCTGCATTTGTGGAGCTCGCTGAGGTGTTCCTTCTGTCTTTTGCTTACAGCCCCATTGAGGGGGGTCTTCCCCTTTTTCCCACTATACTAAAGTATGGGAGTTTTCACTGTTACAGTTCTCT
Organism: Castor canadensis; assembly: GCF_047511655.1. Lineage (NCBI taxonomy): Eukaryota > Metazoa > Chordata > Mammalia > Rodentia > Castoridae > Castor > Castor canadensis. The sequence goes on along the minus strand of NC_133394.1, from coordinate 8,508,421 downwards.
GTTTCTCTTATAATTCAAAGGTCCAATATTTCTGAATTTCACTTGTCACTAAATATCCACTGTTGTATTCTAGTGCCTTTCCCTGTCATACCACCTTTCCTGGCAGCCATACACTTTGCTTCAATCTTGTGGAGATACAAGAAAGTTTTGGGTGATTTTAATCTACCAACTTCCTTCTTCCAAGGCATAGACAACTTTGAGGAGCCAATATTCTGTATACATCTATAATATTTATTCCATTTTTAACCAAATGTATTTCAGTATCATTAGTAACAATTCTAGATTCTCTACAATCATAAAATCTTAGAACCATCTTTATGAAGTGGTTACACCAGGAGCCAGCACCAACTTGCCAGTCATGTAGCTGAGCTTCCTTGGCAGTACATTCTCCAGTACCAGGCTCACTCCTCCCAGTCTAGGTTGGAGCCTAGACTGAACTGCATCAGAGATTCTGAACCAGAATGTTCAAGCTTAGCCTCTCCCAAAATTCTGACCCTCAAAAACTCTAAGAGATAAGAAATATCCATTGTTTTTACATCACTGTTTGGGATAATTTCGTTACACAGCAATAGACAACCAACATATCAAGGGTCTACTCTTTCCAACATGTGTTCTGAGAAAACCTAATGCAGTTAGATGCTGTTTTAAACAATTTTTCTTGTTTCAGAACTTTAAGGAACACTATATACTTGATGTCTACTCTTTTTTTTTTCTTTTGTGGTATTGGGGCTTGAACTCAAGGGCCTATACCTTGAGCCATTCTACCAGCCCTTTTGTGAAGGGTTTTTTAGAGACTCTTAATTGATTAAAATATACATTAGTAGGAAAAATCCACAATATTTAGCTCAATGTGAACTAAATTTATTTGACTGTGGACCAATCCTTATCACTACTACTCTTGGCACCTAGTCTCAAGTAATA